>NC_057801.1:161937822-162011394 GCF_018294505.1 Triticum aestivum | reverse complement strand
GTCTCCGGGGTGTGGCCCCCCTCATGGACATCACCGCTGCCGGCACCTGGAGGGGGGAAACGGCCGCGTCGGGGTCTACACAGAGGGGATCTTGCTATGGGTTTGGCCCTGACGTTGATCTCAAGTGTTCCTGTGGGTTGACCTAACACAACCGGGTAGAGACATCCATTGGTCAAAGCCCGTCCGTGGAAAGTCAAAGGGCTAGATCTCGTGGTCAAACACTACACGGTTAGGCGGGGCGGGGGCCCTGGGGGTAGCAATGCCACCGGAGTGTCGCAACGGGCCCTCATACATGTCGTACAGTGTGGTGTCATGTCTGAAGAGGCGGCACACGTCTCAGATGAAAGCTCTTAAGCCTGCCGGCGAAGGGAAAGGCAAAGCCAAAGCCAAAGCCAAAGCCACAGGCGAAGGCGAGGGCGAGGGCAAAGGAAAAGGCAAAGGGAAAAAAGTTTCGAAGGATATGGTGAGACGCACAACTGGACTCACATTACCCCTTCACGCAGCTTCCCTATTTCAAGGACCTCAAACTTCCATACAACATCGACATGATGCATGATATGTCTCCAACGTATCTATAATTTTTTATTGTTCCTGCTGTTATATTATTATTCTTGGATGTTTTACAATCATTTTATAGTCATTTTTTGGTACTAACCTATTGACATAGTGCCCAGTGCCAGTTGCTGTTTTCTGCATGTTTTTTACATTGCAGGAAATTAATATCAAACAGAGTACAAACGCAACCCAACTCCTGGAGGAATTTTTTTGGGCCCCAAGGAAGCACCTGAGGGGATGCTCGAGGGGAGCAACACCCACCAGGGCGCACCAGGAGGCCCAAGCGCCCTGGGGGTTGTGCCCACCTCGGGTGCCCCCCGAACCGCCTCTTTGCTCTATAAATACCACAATATTCCAGAAACCCTAGGGGAGGCGACGAAATATTGATCCAACCGCCACAGAGTCCAGAAACACCAGATCCAATCTAGACACCGTCATGGAGGGGTTCACCACTTCCATTGGTGCCTCTCCTATGATGCGTGAGTAGTTCTTTGTAGACTTATGGGTCCGTAGTTAGTAGCTAGATGGCTTGCTCTCTCTCTCTCTCTCTCTCTGTCTCTCTCTCACTCTCTCTTGATTATCAATACAATGGTCTCTTGGAGATCCATATGATGTAAGTATTTTGGCGGTGTGTTTGTTGGGATCAGATGAACTCTGAGTTTATGATCAGATATTTGTTTTTATCCATGAAAGTTATTTCAGTCTTCTTTGATCTCTTATATGCATGATTGCTTATAGCCTCATTGTTCTTCTCCGATATTTGGGTTTTGTTTGGCCAACTTGATCTATTTATCTTGCAATGGGAAGAGGTGCTTTATAGTGGGTTCGATCTTATGGTGCTTGATCTCAGTGACAGAAGGGGAACCGACACGTATGTATCGTTGCTACTAAGGATAACAAGATGAGATCTATATCTGCCACAATAGATAAACGGATCTTGTCTACATCATGTCATTGTTCTTATTGCATTACTCTATTTTCTCATGAACATAATACACTAGATGCATGCTGGATAGTGGTCGGTGTGTGGATTAATAGTAGTAGATGTAGGCAGGAGTCAGTCTACTTATCTTGGACGTGATGCCTATATAATGATCATTGCCTGGATATCTTCATGATTATTTGAAGTTCTATCAATTGCCCAACAGTAATTGTTTTCCCACCGTTTGCTATTTTTCTCGAGAGAAGCCACTACTGAAACCTACGGCCCTCGGGTCTCTTTTCATCATATTTGCCTTTGCGGTCTATTTTCCCTTGCATTTATTTTCACATAAATTAAACAAAAAATACAAAGATACCTTGCTGCAATTTATTTTTTCCGCGATCTATTTATCCTATATACCACTTTTTACCTCACGTTATTTGCCTACTTGAGGCGCCGTACCCGAAAGGGATTGACAACCCCTTTAACACGTCGGGTTGCAGTATTTGTTATTTGTGTGCAGGTGCTACTTACGTGGTGTGAGGAGGTTCTCCTACTAGTTCGATAACTTTGGTCTCATCACTGAGAGAAATACCTACCGTCGCTATACTGCATCATTCCCTTCCTCTTTTGGGAAATACCGACGTAGTTCTAGCAAACATCAAAAGGAATTTGTAGCGCCATTGCCGGGGAGGATCTTGAACACCAACCAGGTTCCTAATCAAAAATCTCATCTCCTTGCGATTTACATTATTTTCCATTTGCCTCTTGTTTTCCTCTCCCCCACTTCACAAAAATTTTCCGTTTTATTCGCCCCTTTTTTCATTCTTTGTTTTCTCGTCAGATATTTTATTTGCTTGAACTTGTCACCATGAGTGACTTTGGTATGGCAGAAACAAATGATGGCCTAACTCCTAACATGGAGCATACAGGTAATCTGGATGCCAAAACTTTTATTTTGGGGCAAGGGGATTTTATGGGAAAGAGCATATCCAGGAATTTTTCAGTTGTGTCGGAAAATTAAGTCTTGATGATATTCCTATACTTAAAAGGACTAAATCTTATGCGGAAGCTATTTCGGCACTTGTTCTGAAACTTGAAACTAGATTTATTCATATTCATCCTACCTTGCAAAGATTGTTCTATGAGTTACCCGTTATAAAAGATCCTAAAGCTAAAAAGTTAGCCACTCTTGTTTTGATGAATGAATTTGACTACATAATTCGGGAAGCTAGGGAAATCTTTGATTTGTATGGCATGAATCGTGAAAAACCCATGATTGATGAAATTATTTATAATACTGATTATGATTTGAGGAATTTGCTTGGAGATAACCAAATCTTTGATGAGAATCTTAAAAAGCAAGTCCCTGTTTTAGATATGATCCAACAAGTTTTTAACGATGTGAATCAACACTATTCTTGGATCACTGCCAAAAATCAAAGGGGTTATGATGAAAAGCAACTTGATAGTGCTAAGGTTTCCATGGATAATGTGTTAGATGTCTTATTTACAAAACCTCCTGACACAAATACCTCCAAGGGAAATAAGTATAAGAGCGACAAAACTTAGATCCTACACGTTATTCCCAGCTAGGGGCGTAAAAAGATAGCACTTGTTGGGAGGCAACCCAATGAATAAAATTTATTTTTGCCTTTTGCTTTCTGTTATTGAGTGTTACCAAAATTATGATACTGTTATGATTGTGTTTTTTGTGTTTTAATTAATGTTTGTGCCAAGCAATGCCTTTGAGAAGACTTGGGTGAAAGTTTATTTGATCTTGCTGAAAAACAGAAACTTTTGCGCTCACGAGATTCGTTGTATTTTTTTACAGAAGAGTGATTTTAAGTTGATTCTTTTTCCAGATGATTAATAGAGAAATTATTCACGTCCATCAGTTTATTTAATAATTTTTGGAGTTACAGAAGTATTCTAAATTTTCAGATTTCTACAGACTGTTCTGTTTTTGATAGATTATGTTTTCTTTGCGTTGTGTGCTTGTTTTGATGGTTCTATGGTTTTCTTCGATTAGTTTTTGCCATAGAAAGGTTGCAATACAGTAGATATAATGCAAAAACAAAATAAGAATAGGTTTTCTACAATACTTATAGTAGTGTTTTGGTTTCTTATACTAAAGGATCTCACGAAGGTTTTGTTTGAGTTTTGTGTGATTGAAGTTTTCAAGTTTTGGACTATCTTACGATGGATGAAGGAATAAGGATAAGAAAAGGCTAAGCTTGGGGATGGCTGATGCAACCCAAGATAATATTCAAAGAATTAGCAAGCAACTAAGCTTAGGGATGCCCGCGAGTGGCATCCCTACTTTCTTCTAACAACCATCAGTATTTTACTTGAAACTATATTTTTTTTGTCGCATGATATGAGTTTTGCTTGGAGCGTCTTGTGTGATATGAGTATTTGCTTGTTTTTCTTTGTGTTTTAAGTGTTGAATTGTTGCTGGACACTGATACGTCTTCGTCATATCTATAATTTTTGATTATTCCATGCCAATATTCTACAACTTTCATATACTTTTGGCAACTTTTTATACTATTTTTGGGACTAACATATTGATCCAGTGCCCAGTGCTAGTTCCTCTTTGTTGTATGTTTTATGTTTCTCAAAAATCCCATATCAAATAGAGTCCAAACGGGATAAAAACAGACGGAGAATATTTTTGGGAAGAAGAATCAACGCGAGACAGTGCCCGAGGGGGCCACGAGGCAGGGGGTGCGCCCCAGGGGGGTGGGCGCGCCCCTGGCCCTCGTGGGCACCCTATAAGGCGATTGATGCTCTTCTTTCGCTGCAAGAAAGCTAATTTCCGGAAAAAAAATCGTGGTGAAGGTTCCAATCCAATCAGAGTTATGGATCTCCGGGAATATAAGAAACGGTGAAAGGGCAGAATCGAAAAATGCAACAACAGAGAGAGACAGAGAGACAGATCTAATCTCGGAGGGGCTCTCGCCCCTCCAATGTCATGGAGACCATGGACCATAGGGTAAACCCTTCTCCCATCTAGGGATAATGTCAAGGAAGAATAAGAAGAATGGGGGCTCTCTCCCCCTCGCTTTCGGTGGCGCCGGAACACCGCCGGGGGCCATCATCATCACCGCTATCTACATCAACATGGCCATCATCTTCACCAACATTTGTATCACCTTCCCCCATCTATATTCAGCGGTCCACTCTCCCGCAACCAGCTGTACCCTCTACTTGAACATGGTGCTTTATGCTTCATATTATTATCCAATGATGTGTTGCCATCCTATGATGTCTGAGTAGATTTTCGTTGTCCTATAGGTAATTGGTGAATTGCTATGATTGGTTTAATTTGCTTGTGGTTATGTTGCTGTCCTATATGCTCTTCGTGTCGCGCAAGCATGAGGGATTCCCGCTGTAGGGTGTTGCAATACGTTCATGATTCGCTTATAGTGGGTTGCTTGAGTGACAGAAGCATAAAGCCGAGTAAGGGGGTTGTGGCGTATGGGATAAAGGGGACTTGATACTTTAATGCTATGGTTGGGTTTTACCTTAATGATCTTTAGTAGTTGTGGATGCTTGCTAGAGTTCCAATCATAAGTGCATATGATCCAGGAAGAGAAAGTATGTTAGCCTATGCCTCTCCCACATAAAACTTCCTATCGGTCTAGTAAAGTAGTCAATTGCTTAGGGACAATTTCACAACTCCTACCACCACTTTTCCACACTCGCTATACTAACTTTGTTGCTTCTTTATCTAAACAGCCCCTACTTTTTATTTATGTGCTCTTTATTATCTTGCAATTCTATCCAACAACACCTACAAAGTCCTTCTAGTTTCACACTTATTCTAGGTAAAGCAAAATCAAGCGTGCGTAGAGTTGTATCGATGGTCAATAGAACTTGAGGGAATATTTGTTCTACCTTTAGCTCCCCGTTAGTTTCGACACTCTTACTTATCGAAAGAGGCTACAATTGATACCCTATACTTGTGGGTTATCAAGACCTTTTTCTGGCGCCGTTGCCGGGGAGTCATAGGGTGGGGTGAATATTCTCGTGTGTGCTTGTTTGCTTTATCACTAAGTATTTTTATTTGTTTTATATCTTTAGTTATGGGTAGGAAACGCAAAATACCAAAAAAATTAGCTGTACCTACTACACCAATGGTTGAACAACCACTCAAAATCTATCACACTCCTGAAGCTTTTTACTTCGATCTTCTTCGATCCCTATGTGCTCGTGCTGAAACCCCAACTAGCTTAGTTGAGGGAAAATCTTTAGATGAGCATTCTTGTTATGTGCAACACCGCTTATCTCAAAAAGAGAAACTTTTACTGGATCAAATTCATCGTTTGCAATGCTATTCTTGGAATTTGTGTGAAATATATGATGTTACTTGTTGTTCTGAAAACCCTAAGAAACACCTTCCCTACCAATGTGAGTTTAGTGATAATGGAATCGTATCTTCGTATGCTAAGGGTGTTTATAATTATTATGATGTTCAACAAATAGAAGAATTTGTTGCTTTTAAGGGTGCTTATGAAATTGCTTCTTTGATTGAAAATTATGATGCCACTCTTTACAAATATGAAAATTAGGCCATACTTAAATATTGCTATGATAATTATGCTTCGAATACTTATATTAAACCTTATATTGAGGACTCCTCCGCTGTCCAAGAAGAGAATAATATTTTTCAGGAGTATATGAAACAAGAAATTGATGAAACTGTGAGCTCATTAGATGAAAAAGATGATGAGGAGAGCGAAGAACAAAAGGAGGAAGAGCATATTAGCTACCCGTGCCCACCTTCTAATGAGAGTAACTCTTCAACTCATACATTGTTTAATCCCCCTTCGTGCTTACCGAAGGATGATTGCTATGATGATTGTAATGATCCCATTGATTCTCTTGAAATACCCCTTTTTGATGATGCTTGCTATGCTTGTGGCAAAGATGCCAATATGAATTATGCTTATGGAGATGAACTTGCTATAGTTCCTTATGTTAAACATCAAATTGTTGCTATTGCACCCACGCATGATAGTCCTATTATCTTTTCGAATTCTCCCTACTACACTATATCGGAGAAGTTTGCCCTTATTAAGGATTATATTGTTGGGTTGCGTTTTACTACTACACATGATGATTTTGATAGATATAATATGCATGTGCTTGCTGCTCCTACTTGCAATTATTATGAGAGAGGAACTATATCTCCACCTCTCTATGTTTCCAATATGATAAAATTGCAAGAAACTGCTTAAACTATGCATTGGCCTTTACTTGGTGTGCATGAATTGTTCTTTTATGACATGCCGATGCATAGGAAGAGAGTTAGAATTCGTTGTTGCATGATATATTTACTTTGTGCTCACTACCAAATTACAAATCATTGTTAATTTAAATTGGCTTTGATATACCTTGGGATCCGGGTGGATTCATTACTTGAGCACTATATGCCTAGCTTAATGGCTTTAAAGAAAGTGCTGCCAGGGAGACAACCCGAAAGTTTTAGAGAGTCATTTATTTCTGTTGAGTGCTTTTATATAGTTTAAAAAACAAAAAAATAAAGAGGGGAACCCAAAACTTTTCAAAAAGGAAAGTGAAAGTGAGAATGACAAGCATTGTTGAAGTGGGGGAGCTCCTTGAACTTTGTTCATGCTCACGGAAACTTTGTGAATCTTAATTACAGAAGCTTTTCATCAAAAATAATTATCCCCTTGTACAGTTCCATTGTATTATAAAAATAACTAGCAGGGTTACCCACGCATTTGCGCGGCTAGATACAATTATATTGTTCTCAATTCTCTAAAAAATGTTATGTTTTATGTTTTCAAATTAAGTAATTATGTTGTTAGGTTATCATTTTGTGTAATAAGTTATCAGGATATTGGGAACACGCCAATGAAGGATACTATAAACATTAAATTAAAATTTACATGTGCATTTCCCTTATTCCTTGAAGGCTTAGAGATTTAAATATTGTTAGAATGTACAGTTTTAGCATTGCACATATGTAGTTTGATGCATATTTGTTGTTAATTAGGAAATTTGTATCACTTATTAACTTTTATGTCGACTAAGGTTCAATTTGAGATTAGGTAGTTGCTTAACTGTAATTATTACTTTCTGAATAAACTGCTTACGCAATCTCCATGAAGTTATTTCTGAGGTAAACGTAATTCTTCAGTGAAGAAGCAAGCTCAACTATGTGTTATTCTCCTACGTTATTCTACGGTAAGAACTCCTTGGTTTCTTCAAGCAAGAAGCATGATCAAATATGGACATGAGCATTGATCTTGTTTTTTTGTCGGCACCTCCACAAATGTGATTTCATCATGAAAATTTGCATGCATATAGAAAATCATCAATGTGTCTTGATATAAAATTATAATTCTTTTGTTTTTTTACAACTTTTTCGAATTGTACTATTCATCCGAGAGCATGCGAGCTCGAGCTCACAATAGCACTTTATGTTTTATTCAGGAGACTTCGCAGCCACATGAAGACACACATTTTCTTGCGATGGCATTTTATTGCAGGATAAAGAGTAAAAACATTTATGTTTTTTAATTTCTGAAATTCTAAAGTTTTACCATCATATACGTTTATTTCTTCAAGGCGTCTCCAAATTTTAAGAATATAAACAGAAACTAAGTCTTTAAAAGGAATGTGTGAGTTGCCCATTTGCACACCAAGATTTACTATATAGTGTATACATATTATTGTTAGCCAATTATCAGATCCCTCTTTTATCTGCTTCCTCTGATATAGTTCACACCTATATGTAGAAAAATGACTAGTTTGAGTAAAACATGGTACTTTTTTTGCAAACAATATTCCATGTAAGTGTAGTGAGTTTATGTTTTTGAGCCCTGACCGTAGAACAATCGTTCTACGGTATTTTCATTAATAAAATAAGTTACAAATATGGTACATGCTATAATAAGAAATAGAAAAGAAATGAAATATAAGGCAAAGATCTTCAGCCAATCCCAGTTCTAGAAATCATATGCAAATCCATTAGAGGTTTAAATCAGTCCATTCCTTGATCTTGTTCGCTTTGTCCTCTTTGGCTCGAAGTTGCACAACCCAAAGACCTTCTGACAGATGAAACTTCCAAGAGTCAATAGTAGGTAGTGCAGACCAAAAGATCTTGTCATTTAGCACAGACCATATGCTCCAGCAACTCATAACTATAATATCAAGTGCCAGATCTTTGGTAAGCCGAGTAGAAATGAGTACAATCTCATCAAAAGTGGAGATACCTCTGGTTCTCTCAGGCACAATGACATCCCAGCATGCTAAGGCAAATGGGCAGTCCCAAAATAAGTGAATTAAAGTTTCTTCCACTTTGTCTGAACAAAGGGCACAGTTGGAGTCAGGGAGATGCATATTGCGTCTAAGGATCATATAGTTAGTTAACATTTTTGTGTCACAGGAAAATCTAAGGCAATTATTTATACAAAGCCATAGTGATTCATATTATTCTCCTACTTTTCCTATGATAGCGACCATCCTTTTTCTATCTGTCTTTACTGCAGCAGTTTTTAAATATTTTCCTACGATTTAAATATGACTATTTTCTTTTCTTTTCCTGGTTGTTGTGATTTTTGATTCATGCTATAGCATGCCATTCTTTCACCATTATAATTTTTGCCATGAGACCATTTTCTCCTACGTACGAAACATCAAAAGCATGTTAACTGGCCTGTTTGATTTGAATGCTTGAAATATATGTTTAGAATTTTAAGAAATTTGTAAGGAAAATGAAACTTTATTGAAATTAGATATAATAAATAAATTATGGAATGATGTGTATAATCCAAGAACAGATGCGCCCGGGCCACGTGTTCGCTGGCTAGATTTGTTAATGTTCCTGTACCTAATATTTGGGGGGGGGATCTTGTTTCTTGAACGCATGTACGTATATACTGAATTGTACATGCAACACTTTTTGCTTGTCTGATTAGATGCACATGTTCCACCTTAGCTTTTGCAGAAAAAGTACATATATTATTTATATACAAAGTATCCCCAACAAATTGCTATGAGAATGCTTCTAGGACATGCTATGTTATATAATAACTTGTATGAACGCAAGTATGTATGGGATCATGCATGCAGAAGTTGTTGTCTTTCGTTTAGAATGCACATGTTCCAGCTCAGTAGTGTACATGTACCAAGCACAAATAAAAATTCCTAAATTGTGTGTATCTGTTTCCCCTAGAATAAAATGTGTGTACGTGCGCTATAGTCTTCCTTAATTTTCTTGTTTGACTGCTTGCGACGGAAATCATTCAGTTGCGTGTCCATCTAGGACTCTGCTTTCCTTATTCTTTTCCTTTTTATTAGGCAATTGACAGGCGTGTGCTACTCTTCTATACATGTCTCCTGGCCGGAACTCTGGTTGTGTTTTTTTGGTTCACGTACAGGGTGACCGGCCGGTATTCAAAGCTATATTATTTTTTCTATATCTAGAAAATAAACTTTTGTATGTTTTGGCCCAACTGATAAAAAATCAGAAGTGCACTGTTTAATAAAGAAAGGATTGTTTATTCCTTTATTTACATGCATGCGTGGTCATGCATGGTCATGGTCATGCATGACTTTTATCCCCGTCAGTCAATCACGTCCGAAAACCAACATGGCTTTTCTATTTAATTTTTTCCTCTTTCCTATTGTAATCCTGGTCTCGGTACATACCGATCAATCATGCCTTTTCGTTCGCGTATATTATGCTTCTATGCATATAACGTGACAACATAAAAGTCCAATATGGCCAGTACATATATTTTTACATGTTACGTAAGTAACATTAAATATCAGCCGTTGTTATTCTAATCTAACAGCATAAATAAAATTAGCATATGTGGATGAACGTGATGGCTCGTTTTACTTCTGTATTATGTATATAATAGATGTGCCAAGGTTTGCCTTTAGGATGTTTACAATGCTTGTTGGTTTGTGTGGTGCAGGACAGAAACTTTGGCTGTAGTGCGCGATTTTACATTTTTTACTGGAACATCAAACGGTTTTGAAACTTTTTGCACTGTCTTCCTATAGAAATTGTTTATTTTTCATAATTGTGGTAGAATTTGTGGGGTACCAAAAGTATGGTGAATGTTCAGATTACTACAGACTGTTCTGTTTTTGACAGATTCTGTTTTTGATGCATAGTTTGCTTGTTTTGATGAAACTATCAATTTCTATCAGTGGATTAAGCCATGAAAAAGTTATATTACAGTAGCTACAATGCAAAAACAAAATATTAATTGGTTTGCAACAGTACTTAGAGTAGTGGTTTGTTTTATTATACTAACGGATCTTATCGAGTTTTCTGTTGAAGTTTTTTGTGGACGAAGTGTTCGAAGATTGAGGAGGTCTCGATATGAGGAAAAGGAGGAGAGGCAAGAGCTCAAGATTGGGGATTCCCAAGGCACCCCAAGTAAGCATTCAAGGAGACTCAAAGCATCTAAGCTTGGGGATGCCCCAGAAGGCATCCCATCTTTCTTCAACAAGTATCGGTATGTTTTCGGATTCGTTTCATTCATGTGATATGTGTAAATCTTGGAGCGTCTTTTGCATTTAGTTTTCACTTTTATTTTAGGCACCATGCTGGTATGAGATAGTCCATGGTTGATTTATATAATGATCATTGCACTTCACTTAAATCTTTTGAGTATGGCTTTATAGAATGCTTCATGTGCTTCACTTATATCTTTTGAAGTTTGGATTGCATGTTTCTCTTCACATAGAAAACCGCCATTTGTAGAATGCTCTTTTGCTTCAATTATATTTGTTAGAGCATGGGCATATCTTTTGTAGTAAGAATTAAACTCCCTTGCTTCACTTATATCAATTTGGAGAGATGATAGGAATTGGTCATTCACATGGTTAGTCATAAAATCCTACATAAAACTTGTAGATCAATGAATATGATATGTTTCATTCATGTGATATGTGGGAGGTTCTAGCAGATGGTTGTGTTTAGTAAGGATATTGGTGTTATGGTTTGTGATTCCCGAAGCATGCACGTATGGTCTCCTAACTATGTAACCAAATTGGCGCGCATTATATTTTGATTGTTTATCTTTGCGTGAAGGTCGGGGCCGCGCGATGGTTAAATCCTACCAACCTCCCCCCTAGAAGCATGCCTAGTAGTACTTTGCTTCGAGGGCTAATAAACTTTTGCAATAAGTATATGAGCTCTTTATGACTAATGTGAGTGCCTGGATTATACGCACTCTTACCCTTCCATCATTGCTAGCCTCTTCGGTACCGTACATTGCCCTTTCTCACCTCAAGAGTTGGTGCAAACTTCGCCGGTGCATCCAAACCCCGTACGATAAGCTCTATCAAACATAAGCCTCCTTATATCTTCCTCAAAACAGCCACCATACCTACCTATTATGGCATTTCCATAGCCATTCCGAGATATATTGCCATGCAACTTCCATCATCATCATATACATGACTTGAGCATTCATTGTCATATTGCTTTGCATGATCGTAAGATAGCTACCATGATGTTTTCATGGCTTGTCCATTTTGATGTCATTGCTACTCTAGATCATTGCACACCCCGGTACACCGCCGGAGGCATTCATATAGAGTCATATCTTTGTTCTAGATATCGAGTTGTAATATTGAGTTGTAAGTAAATAAAAGTGTTATGATCATCATTATTAGAACGTTGCCCCAGTGAGGAAAGGATGATGGAGACTATGACCCCCCCACAATTCGGGACGAAACTCTGGACTTTAAATAAAAATAAAAGAGGCCAAAGAAGCCCAAATAATAAAAGAGGCCAAAGAAGCCCACCAAAAAAATAAGAAAAAAATGAGAGAAAAAGAGAGAAGGGGCAATGTTACTATCCTTTTACCACACTTGTGCTTCAGAGTAGCACCATGTTCTTCATATAGAGAGTATCCTATGCTTTCACTTTCATATACTAGTGGGAATTTTTCATTATAGAACTTGGCTTGTATATTCCGATGATGGGCTTCCTCAAATGCCCGAGGTCTTCATGAGCAAGCAAGTTGGATGCACACCCACTTAGTTTCCGTTTGAGATTTCATACACTTATAGCTTGATGTCTACTACACAACCTTCTTCTTGTAGACGTTGTAGGGCCTCCAAGTGCAGAGGTTTGTAGGACAGTAGCAAATTTCCCTCAAGTGGATGACCTAAGATTTATCAATCCGTGGGAGGCGTAGGATGAAGATGGTCTCTCTCAAACAACCCTGCAACCAAATAACAAACAGTCTCTTGTGTCCCCAAGACACCCAATACAATGGTAAATTGTATAGGTGCACTAGTTTAGAGAAGAGATGGTAATACAAGTGCAATATGGATTGTAGATATGAGTATTTGTAATCTGAAATTATAAAAACAGCAAGGTAACTAATAATAAAAGTGAGCGTAAACGGTATTGCAATGGTAGGAAACAAGGCCTAAGGTTCATACTTTCACTAGTGCAAGTTCTCTCAAGAATAATAACATAACTGGATCATATAACTATCCTTCAACATGCAACAAAGAGTCACTCCAAAGTTACTAATAGCGGAGAACAAACGAATAGATTATGGTAGGGTACGAAACCACCTCAAAGTTATCCTTTCTGATCTATCTATTCAAGAGTCTGTAGTAAAATAACATGAAGCTATTCTTTCCGTTCGATCTATCATAGAGTTCGTACTAAAATAACACCTTAAGACACAAATCAACCAAAACCCTAATGTCACCTAGATACTCCATTGTCACCTCAAGTATCCGTGGGCATGGTTATACGATATTCATCACACAATCTCAGATTCATCTATTCAACCAACAGAAAGTACTTCAAAGAGTGACGCAAAGTTTCTACCGGAGAGTCAAGACGAAAACATGCGCCAACCCCTATGCATAAGTTCACAAGGTCACTGAACCCGCAAGTTGATCACCAAAACATACATCAAGTGGATCACATGAATATCCCATTGTCACCACAGATAAGCACGACAAGACATACATCAAGTGTTCTCAAATCCTTAAAGACTCAATCTGATAAGATAACTTCAAAGGGAAAACTCAATCCATTACAAGAGAGTAGAGGGGGAGAAACATCATAAGATCCAACTATAATAGCAAAGCTCACGATACATCAAGATCGTGCCAAATCAAGAACATGAGAGAGAGAAAGAGAGAGAGAGAGAGAGATCAAACACTTAGCTACTAGTACATACCCTTAGCCCCGAGGGTGAACTACTCCCTCCTCGTCATGGAGAGCACCGGGATGATGAAGATGGCCACCGGTGAGGTATCCCCCCTCCGGCAGAGTGCCGGAACAGGGTCCCAATTGGTTTTTGGTGGCTACAGAGGCTTGCGGCGGCGGAACTCCAGATCTATCATTCTCCTCAATGTTTTTAGGGTATATGGAGATATATAGGAGAAAGAAGTCGGTCAGGGGAGCCACGAGGGGCCCACGAGGGTGGAGGGCGCGCCCAGGTGGGTGGGTGCGCCCCCTGCCTCGTGGCCTCCTCGAAGCTTCCCTTGCGTGCACTCCAAGTCCCCTGGATTGCTTCCGTTCCAAAAATAACTTTCCCGAAGGTTTCATTCCGTTTGGACTCTGTTTGATATTCATTTTCTTCGAAACACTGAAATAGGCAAGAAAACAACAATATGGGCTGGGCCTCCGGTTAATAGGTTAGTCCCAAAAATAATATAAAAGTGTATAATAAAGCCGTAAACATTCAAAACAGATAATATAATAGCATGAATGCTTCATAAATTATAGATACGTTGGAGACGTATCAGCATCCCCAAGCTTAATTCCTGCTCGTCCTCGAGTAGGTAAATGATAAAAGAAAGAATTTATGAAGTGTGAAAGCTAGCAGGTGCACAAGTTTGATCAATGATAATTTCAATCACCTTTTCTAGCATGATTATATGTCATAACAGTAGTTCATCTCATAAAACTTCTCAAGATCAAGTAACAATCTATTCACATGTTAAAGCATAGACCATAAAATTTCTTGAAAACTAGCGAACTTCATTCTCAGTCATCAAACAATTACAATTCATCTTATTTTTAGGAAGGGTCTATGCCAGATCTTTGATGTAGCAAACTCCACATACTCAACTATCATATAGTCTTCCATGATTGCTACCACTCAAAGCATATTCTTAGAACAAATAGCATCCATCGAACACAGAGAAAGATAGGGGCTTAGTGTTTCGCCTCCCAACTCACTTATCATATACATAATTGTCAACAATAATAATTCATGATCAAATATATTTGCATGGCCATATATGCTTAGATCTTTCCCCAACACACGATGCTTGCCAACTAAAGAGTAGGTAGGAATGAGAAGGAATACTACCGACTCTTGCATAAAAGTAAAAGATAGGCCCTTCGCAGAGGGAAGCAGGGATTTGCAGAGGTGCCAGAGCTCGATTTTTAAATAGAGATAAATAATTTTGAGAGGTATGATCTCATTGTCCACATAACAACCAAGATTTCCCAATATCTTCCATACTACATACATTATAGGTGGTTCCCAAACAGAATGGTAAAGTTTTTACTCCCCCTCCACCAACAATCATCAATCCATGGCTTGCCCGAAACAATGGGTGCCTCCAACTAACATCAATCCTGGGGGAGTTTTGTTTGCAATTATTTTTGATTTGATTTTGATCTTTTGATCATGGGACTGGGCATCCCAGTTACCATCCATTTTTCTCGTGAATGATGAGCGGGGTTCACTCATCGTGAGAATAACCCACCTAGCATGGAAGATACTGACAACCCCTAGTCGCTACATGAGCGATTCGGGCATACAAAACAGATTATTATTTGAAGGTTTAGAGTTTGGCACATGCAAATTTACTTGGAACGGCAGGTAAATACCGCATATAGGTAGATATGATGGACACTCATGGAAGAAACTTGGTTCAAGGAATTTGGATCCACAAGCAGTATTCCCGCTTAGTACAGATATTTTGGCTAGCAAAGGATTCTAAACAGCAAGAACCACATGTTGGAGGATCTATAATAATATAACTTCTATACAAATACACCCAAGCATAACTCATTACGTTGTCTTCCTTGTCCAACTTCAACTAAATTGCTCAGGTTTGAAAATAATTAATGGGGCTCACAATCATAGAAGATGTCTAAGATAGTATATTTATATGTGAAATTTCTCTTCCTTCAATATTCTTTCATGAATTGTTCAAGTGACCAATACAATGCTTGCTAACCTTCAATAAATTTACTACCTCTACTTCTTAGATGTGAAGTCATTACTCCCAATGGGGTAAGCATATGAAACATATATAATTTGAGATTTATGAAATTCAACTTATTCAACCATTTACTCATAGGATATAAGTGAAGCACACGAGTAAATGACAAACTACTCCAAAAAGATATAAGTGAAGATCAATGAGTAGTTAAATAATTATGTAACTATGTGAAGACTCTCTCTCATTTAAGTATTCCAGATCTTAAGTACTTTACTCAAACAGCAATCAAAACAAAACAAAATGACCTTTCAAGGATAGCACAACTCATGTGAAGAAGCAAAAACTTAGGTTCAACCGATACTAACCGATAATTGTTGAAGAAGAAAGGTGGGATGCCTACCGGGGCATCCCCAAGCTTGGATGCTTGAGACTTCTTAGAATTTTATCTTGGGGTGCCTTGGGAATCCCCAAGCTTGAGCTTTTGTGTCTCCTTAATTCCTTTTATATCACAGTTTCCCTAAATCTCAAAGACTTCATCCACACAAAACTCAACAAGAACTCATGAGATAAGTTAGTATAAAACAATGCAAAAACCTTATCATTTTCTACTGTAAAAAATTACTAACATTATTATTCAACATTGCATACTAAATGCCTCTGCGTATTTAATACTCCTATCCTCAAATAGAATCATTAAACAAGCAAACATATGCAAACAATGCAAACATAACAGCAATCTGCCAAAACAGTATAGTCTGTAAAGAATGCAAGATTCATCATACTTCCCTAACTACAAAAATTATAAGAAAAATTCTAAGCTATATAAGATTTATCATATCTCAATATGCAAAAGGATTCAACATTATATCACTCTCTGACTTTTCTAGGGAATTTTTGCAACAGCGGTAAACTTTCTGTTTTGAAACAGCAACATGTATACTTGCAAAATAAGCATGTTAAAGACTATCCTTGACATTTTTATTGAAAATATAGATGCAAAACATTATCCTAAATAACAGAAAGCAAACACTAACAAAATAAAATGATGCTCCGAGCAAAACACATATCATGTGGTGAATAAAACTATAGCTCCAAGTAAAGTTACCGATGAAGGAAGACGAAAGAGGGGATGCCTTCCGGGGCATCCCCAAGCATAGGCTCTTGGTTGTCCTTGAATATTACCTTGGGGTGCATTGAGAATCCCCAAGCTTAGGATCTTGCCTCTCCTTATTCCTTAGTCCATCGAATCTTTACCCAAAACATGAAAACTTCACAACACGAAACTCAAAACAAAACTCGTATGCTCCGTTAGTATAAGAAAATAAATAACCACTTTTGGTACTGTTTTGAACTCATTATAAGTTCATATTGGTGTAATATCTACTGTATTACAACTTCTCTACGGTTCATACCCTCCGATACTACTCATAGATTCAGCAAAATAAGCAAACAACACAATGAAAACAGAATCTGTCATAAACAGAACAGTCTGTAGTAATCTGTATCATTCTAATACTTATGTAAGTCCAAAAATTCTGAAATGAATTGGTGGACCTGAGGAATTTGTCTATTAATCATCTGCAAAAAGTATCAACCAAAAAGAACTCTCCAGTAAAAAATGGCAGCTAATCTCGTGAGCGCTAAAGTTTCTGTTTTTTACAGCAAGATCATAAAGACTTCACCCCAATCTTCCCAAAGGTTCTACTTGGCACAAACACTAATTAAAACATAAAACCACATCTAACAAGAGGCTAAATGAATTATTTATTTCTAAACAGTCGCAAAAAGAAAGTAACAAAAATAAAATTGGTTGCTTCCCCTAGCTAGGCATGACGATTTCAATGATGCTCACATAGAAGATAAGGATTGAAAAATAAAGAGAGCATCATGAAGAATATGACTAGGACATTTAAGTATAACCCACTTCCTATGCATAGGGATTTTGTGAGCAAACAACTTATGGGAACAATAATCAACTATCATAGGAAGGCAAAACAAGCATAACTTTAAAATTTTAAGCACATAGAGAGGAAACTTGATATTATTGCAATTCCTACAAGCATGTGTTCCTCCCTCATAATAATTTTCAGTAGCATCATGAATGAATTCAACAATATAACCAGCACATAAAGCATTCTTTTCATGATCTACTTGCATAGAAAATTTATTACTCTTCACATAAGCAAATTTCTTGTCATGAAAAGTAGTGGGAGTATCATAAGAGACTCGAATACTATAAATTGTTTCCTCATTAAAAGAGTAATGTTCAGGAAAAGGGTAATCATAATCATGACAAGTTTTATAAATATAGTCATCACTACTTTTTATAGCATAAGCAATATTCATCATAAGTAGCAACTTTGTTCTAGTCATAATCAATTGAAACCTCTTCCAAGATAGTGGATTCATCACTAAATAAAGTCATGACCTCTCCAAATCCACTTTCATAAATATTATAAGATTCAAAACCCTCCAAAATAGTGGGATCATTACTTCCTAAAGTTGACACTCTTCCAAACCCACTTTCATCAATATAACCATCATAAATAGGAGGCATGCTATCATAACAATAAATTTGCACATCAAACCTTGGAAGGCTAAAAATATCATCTTCATTAAACATAGAATCCCCAAGCTTGGGAAAAACATTAATTTAAGCAAATATATTATCAAACATGTCATTCTCATCAAACATAGCATCCCCAAGCTTGGGCCTTTTCATATCATAAGCATACTCACTCTCATCATCAATAGTATGGATAGCACCAATAGTATAGTAATTATCATCATCATAATGAGAAATAGGAGCAACATCATTTGGGAGGGATACCTTTCTACCTTTGCTTCTCCATCTTTTATTTTTCTTCTTCACATCATGTGTGGGTTTAACCCTCTTTTTTGAGCTCCTTATTGATGAGATTGGTTGAATAGAAAGCTCCTCCTCGTTACCTGATTCATCATGAGAAATAATAGGAGGATATTGGGAAGTCTCTTCCCTTTCATTACTATTCTCTTCATCCTCTATTTGCTTTATTTTCTTTATGTGATTGGCAATATAAGGATTTTCAATGCAATTCACTGCACAATACATATACATTTATTCTAGATCAAAATCAAGAACTTTATCAAGGAAAAATTCTGGAAGATCCTTAGTTAAACGTTTCATTTCTTCATACCCCAAAAGAAGACTAAGCTCTTTATGATGCTCAAGGGTAATCAAGTTATCACAATTTTTGGACACGATACTATCATGAAACAATTTGCATTGGGGATTTAAATGATCACGTTCATTGAAAAGTTCACAAGGATGGCAAATATATTTTAAATCTTCAGCACAAACATTTAGCCTCTCTTGCAACCATTTAGTTTCTAAATACTTATGCCTCTTGCAAAATCTATCTTCTCTATTTGGTATGTACTTGCAAACTCTATGGACTCCACAAAAATTGACATGCTTATAAGATACATTTTCATCATGACTAGTGCAATCATCATTAGTACTATGGGTATTCAAAGAGTTCATACTAACAACATTGCAACCATGATCATCATTCAAAGATTTAGTGCCAAACATTTTATAGATTTCTTCTTCTAGCACTTGAGCACAATTTTCCTTACCATCATTCTTTTGAAAGATATTAAAAAGATGAAGTGTATGAGACAAAATCAATTCCATTTTTTGTAGTTTTCTTTTATAGACTAAACTAGTGATAAAACAAGAAACAAAAAGATTCGATCGCAAGATCTAAAGATATACCTTCAAGCACTCACCTCCCCGTCAATGGCGCCAGAAAAGAGCTTGATGTCTACTACACAACCTTCTTCTTGTAGACATTGTTGGGCCTCCAAGTGCAGAGGTTTGTAGGACAGTAGCAAATTTCCCTCAAGTGGATGACCTAAGGTTTATCAATCCGTGGGAGGCGTAGGATGAATATCGTCTCTCTCAAACAACCCTGCAACCAAATAACAAAGTGTCTCTTGTGTCCCCAACACACCCAATACAATGGTAAATTGTATAGGTGCACTAGTTCAGAGAAGAGATGCTAATACAAGTGCAATATAGATGGTAGATAAGAGTATTTGTAATCTGAAATTATAAAAACAGCAAGGTAACTAATGATAAAAGTGAGTGTAAACAGTATTGCAATGGTAGGAAATAAGGCCTAAGGTTCATACTTTCACTAGTGCAAGTTCTCTCGACAATAATAACATAACTAGATCATATAACTATCCCTCAACATGCAACAAAGACTCACTCCAAAGTCACTAATAGCGGAGAACAAACGAAGAGATTATGGTAGGGTACAAAACCACCTCAAAGTTATCCTTTCTAATCTATTTATTCAAGAGTAGTAAAATAACATGAAGCTATTTGTTCTGTTCGATCTATCATAGAGTTCGTACTAAAATAACACCTTAAGACACAAATCAACCAAAACCCTAATGTCACCTAGATACTCCATTGTCACCTCAAGTATCCGTGGGCATGGTTATACGATATGCATCATACAATCTCAGATTCATCTATTCAACCAACACAAAGTACTTCAAAGAGTGCCCCAAAGTTTCTACCGGAGAGTCAAGACCAAAATATGTGCCAACCCCTATGCATAAGTTCACAAGGTCACTGAACCCACAAGTTGATCACCAAAACATACATCAAGTGGATCACGTGAATATCCCATTGCCACCACAGATAAGCACGACAAGACATACATCAAGTGTTATCAAATCCTTAAAGACTCAATCTGATAAGATAACTTCAAAGGGAAAACTCAATCCATTACAAGAGAGTAGAGGGGGAGAAACATCATAAGATCCAACTGTAATAGCAAAGATCGCGATACATCAAGATCGTGCCAAATCAAGAACATGAGAGACAGAGAGAGAGAGAGAGATCAAACACATAGCTACTAATACATACCCTTAGCCTCGAGGGTGAACTACTCCCTCCTCGTCATGGACACCGCCGGGATGATGAAGATGGCCACGGGTGAGGGATCCCTCCTCCGGCAGGGTGCCGGAATAGGGTCCCGATTGGTTTTTGGTGGCTACAGAGGCTTGTGGCGGCGGAACTCCCGATCTATCGTTCTCCTTGATGTTTTTAGGGTATATGGAGATATATAGGCGAAAGAAGTTGGTCAGGGGAGCCACGAGGGTCCCACGAGGGTGGAGGGCGTGCCCAGGGGCGTGGGCGCACCCCCTGCCTCGTGGCCTCCTTGAAGCTTCCCTTACGTGCACTCCAAGTCCCCTGGATTGCGTCCGTTCAAAAAATAACTTTCCCGAAGGTTTCATTCCGTTTGGACTTCGTTTGATATTCCTTTTCTTCGAAACACTGAAATAGGCAAGAAAACAACAATATGGGTTGGGCCTCCGGTTAATAGGTTAGTCCCAAAAATAATATAAAAGTGTATAATAAAGCCCGAAAACATCCAAAATAGATAATATAATAGCATGAATGCTTCATAAATTATAGATACGTTGGAGACGTATCATAGCTCTAGTGCATCTGTTGCATGGCAATCCCTACTCCTCGCATTGACATCAATTGATGGGCATCTCCATAGCCCGTTGATTAGCCGCGTTGATGTGATACTTTATCCCTTTTTGTCTTCTCCACACAACCTCCACCATCATACTCTATTCCACCTATAGTGCTATATCCATGGCTTGCGCTCATGTATTGCGTGAGGGTTGAAAAAGCTGAAGCGCGTTAAAAAGTATGAACCAATTGCTTGGCTGACACTGGGATGAGCATGAGGGGTACCATGTGTTAAGAAAAGGGAGCATACAAGACTATATGATTTTGTAGGGATAGCATTCTTTAGCATTTATATTTTGAAAGACATGATTGCTTGTTGGAATGCCGGAATTATTATGGTTTTTATGTCAAATGATAGATTATTGCCTTGAATCACTCGTGTCTTAATATTCATGCCATGATTAGACTACATGATCAAGATTATGCTAGGTAGCATTGCACATCAAAAAATATCTTTTTTATCATTTACCTACTCGAGGACGAGTAGGAATTAAGATTGGGGATGCTGATACGTCTCCGTCGTATCTATAATTTTTGATTTTTCCATGCCAATATTCTACAACTTTCATATACTTTTGGCAACTTTTTATACTATTTTTGGGACTAACAGATTGATCTAGTGCCCTGCGCCAGTTCCTATTTGTTATTTGTTTTATGTTTCGAAAAAAACCCATATCAATCGGAGTCCAAACGGGATAAAAATGGACGGAGAATATTTTTGGAATATTTATGATTTTTGAGAAGAAGAATCAACGCGAGACGGTGCCCGAGGGGGCTACGAGGCAGGGGGCGCACCCCGGACCCTCGTGGGCACCCCGTAAGGTGGTTGATGCTCTTCTTTCGCCGCAAGAAAGCTAATTTCTGGAAAAAAATCATGGCGAAGGTTTAAATCCAACCGGAGTTACGGATCTCCGGGAATATAAGAAACAGTGAAAGGGTGATACGTCTCCAACGTATCTATAATTTATGAAGTATTGATGCTATTATATTATCCATCTAGGATGTTTTATATGCATTTATATGCTATTTTATATGATTTTTGGGACTAACCTATTAACCTCGAGCACAGTGCCAGTTTATGTTTTTTTCCTTGTTTTTGATTTTTACAGAAAAGGAATACCAAACATGGTCCAATTGACGTGCCAATTTTTGATGATTTTTTATGGACCAAAAGAAGACCCCGGAGCAAAAGAGTTGGGCCAGAAGAGTCCCGGGCCCTCCAAGAGGGTGGGGGACGCGCCCACTCCCCCAGGGCGTGTGGGCCTACCTCGTGGACGACTCAGGCACCTCCTTGATGTGAGACATACGCCAAAAATTCCTATAAATATTGAAACTTCCAGAAAACAACCTAGATCGAGAATTCCGCCACCGCAAGCCTCTGTAGCCACCAAAAACCAATCGGGACCCTGTTCCTGCACCCTGCCGGAGGGGGATCCCTCACCGGTGGCCAGCTTCATCATCCGGGCGCTCTCCATGACAAGGAGGGAGTAGTTCACCCTTGGGGCTGAGGGTATGTACCAGTAGCTATGTGTTTGATCTCTCTCTCTCTCTCTCTCTCTCTCTCTCTCTCTCTCGGGTTCTTGAGGTGATACAATCTTGATGTATTGTGAGCTTTGCTATTATAGTTGGATCTTATGATGTTTTCTCCCCCTCTACTCTCTCGTAATGGATTGAGTTTTCCTCTTGAAGTTATCTTGTCGGATTGAGTCCTTAAGGATTTGAGAACACTTGATGTATGTCTTGCCGTGCTTATCTATGGTGACAATGGGATATTCACGTGATCTACTTGATGTATGTTTTGGTGATCAACTTGCGGGTTCTATGAACTTATGCATAGGGGTTGGCACACGTTTCCGTCTTGACTCTCCGGTAGAAACTTTGGGGCACTCTTTGAAGTACTTTGTGTTGGTTGAATAGATGAATCTGAGATTGTGTGATGCATTTCGTATAATCATGCCCACGGATACTCGAGGTGACAATGGAGTATCTAGGTGACATTAGGGTTTTGGTTGATTTGTGTCTTAAGGTGTTATTCTAGTATGAACTCTATGATAGATCGAACGGAAAGAATAGCTTCATGTTATTTTACTACGGACTCTTGAATAGATAGATAAAAAAGGATAACTTTGAGGTGGTTTCGTACCCTACCATAATCTCTTTGTTTGTTCTCCGCTATTAGTTGCTTTGGAGTGACTCTTTGTTGCATGTTGAGGGATAGTTATATGATCCAGTTATGTTATTATTGTTGAGAGAACTTGCGCTAGTGAAAGTATGAACCCTAGGCCTTGTTTCCTACCATTGCAATACCATTTACGGTCACTTTTATCGCTTGCTACCTTGCTGTTTTTATAATTTCAGATTACAAATACCTTTATCTACCATCCATATTGCACTTGTATCACCATCTCTTCACCGAACTAGTGCACCTATACAATTTACCATTGTATTGGGTGTGTTGGGGACACAAGAGACTTTTTGTTATTTGGTTGCAGGGTTGTTTGAGAGAGACCATCTTCATTCTACGCCTCCCACAGATTGATAAACCTTAGGTCATCCACTTGAGGGAAATTTGCTACTGTCCTACAAAGCTCTGCACTTGGAGGCCCAACAACGTCTACAAGGAGAAGGTTGTGTAGTAGACATCAAAAGGCAGAATCACAAAACGCAAAAACAGAGAGAGACAGAGAGACAGATCGAATCTCGGAGGGGATCTCGCCCCTCCCACGCCATTGAGACCATGGACCAGAGGGGAAACCCTTCTCCCATCTAGGGAGAAGGTCAAGGAAGAAGAAGAAGAAGGGGGACTCTCTCTTCCCCTCGCTTCCGGTGGCGCCGCAACGCCGCCGGGGTCCATCATCATCACCGCGATCTACACCAACACCGCCGTCATCTTCATCAACATCTCCATCACCTTCCCCCATCTATATTCAGTGGTCCACTCTCCGGCAACCCGATGTACCCTCTACTTGAACATGGTGCTTTATGCTTCATATTATTATCCAATGATGTGTTGCCATCCTAGGATGTCTGAGTAGATTTTTGTTGTCCTATCGGTAATTGGTGAATTGCTATGATTGGTTTAATTTGCTTGTGGTTATGTTGCTGTCCTATGGTGCTCTTTGTGTCTCGCAAGCGCGAGGGATTCCCGCTGTAGGGTGTTGCAATACATTCATGATTCTCTTATAGTGGGTTGCTTGAGTGACAGAAGCATAAACCCGAGTAAGGGGGTTGTGGCGTATGGGATAAAAGGTACTTGATACTTTAATGCTATGGTTGGGTTTTACCTTAATGATATTTAGTAGTTGTATATGCTTGCTAGAGTTCCAATCATAAGTGCATATGATCCAAGAAGAGAAAGTATGTTAGCCTATGCCTCTCCCACATAAAACTTGCTATCGGTCTAGTAAAGTAGTCAATTGCTTAGGGACAATTTCACAACTCCTACCACCACTTTTCCACACTTGCTATACTAACTTTATTGCTTCTTTATCTAAACATCCCCTACTTTTTATTTAGATGCTCTTTATTATCTTGCAATTCTACCTAACAACACCTACAAAATCCTTCTTGGTTTATACTTGTTCTAGGTAAAGCAAACGTCAAGCGTGCGTAGAGTTGTATCGGTGGTCGATAGAACTTGAGGGAATATTTGTTCTACCTTTAGCTCCTCGTTGGGTTCGACACTCTTACTTATCAAAAGAGGCTACAATTGATCCCCTATACTTGTGGGTTATCAGACACACCCTTTTAAGAGATCCAAAAATTATGCTATGCTTGCTCCTATGCTTCACTTAAATTTTTAGAGCTATGGACTTGTTCTAGTACTTCACTTATATCTTTTTGAGCACGGTGTGCTTTGTTAATTTTGAACAAATGGTCTCATGCTTCACTTAGATTTATTTGGGAGTTAGTAATGTTTTAAGAAATTCTCTCTTGCCTCACTTAGATTATTTTGAGAGAAAGAAATAAAAAATTATGCTCATGATCATCACTTATATTTGTTTGAGCTTATCAAAAGCAACATATGAAAATAGTCCCAAAGTGATAGATATCCAAGGAGGATATAATAAAAACTTTCACGAAGATCATTGGACAAAATAAACTTGATTCTTAGTAAGGGTTTTGAGATATGACGATATAATATGTGAGTCATGTTGATGAGTAATTATGCTTTAGTAAGAATATTGATGTTAAGGTTTGTGACTCCCTATGCAAGCACGAAGTCAATATTTAAGCAATGAAATTTGTTGGATTTAGGGTTCCGGTAGACCCTTGAGGTTCGAACACTAGGGTGCGCGTGGAGGTTTCGCCTTCTACCTACCTGTTCCTCGCCGAATCGCTAGGGTCTAAACTACGAGAAGAACAACACAAGAGACACAGGGTTTATACTCATTCAGGCCACCATGGTGGTGTAATACCCTACTCCAGTGTGTGGCGTGGTGGATTGCCTCTTGGGCTGATGATGAACCATACAAGGAAGAACAGCCTCGCGAGGGTTTGTTCTTGTGGTGGTGTTGTCCCTTGGGAGGGGTTGATTCTAGATGCCTATCTTATCTCCAGATTCCTATCCAGATGCCTCTACCCTGTGGGTGGCTAGTCCTATTTATAGGCAAAGGCCCTGGGCCTCTTCCCAAATATTGAGCGGGAAGGGCGCCAACAATTGGCCATTTTGAAGGGGAACATCTAGTACACTTATCCTGACTAAAGTTGGTCCTCGCCTGTCAAAGGCTCTGGTGGTGACGCCGACTTGGGCTCCACGGTGACCTCCATCCTGCCGTTCGACTGGTCTTGGTCTTGTTGCACCGAAATGGATGCCTTTGCTTGATGCTCTTGTCTGCACTTGCTCCCCTTGCACCAAATCGGATAGAAGGACACTGTGCGGGCTGGTGCCCGGCTGGCGCCCTTGGTCGTCATGGCTTGCGTCATGGGCACCTCGCGAGGTACCCCGCCTTGAACTCTCCGCCTCCTCGTGAGCCAGCCTGATGAGGCCGTGCCTGAGGAAGCTCCTTGTCGTCCGCCCCGCGAGGCTTGGCCCCTCACGAGGGTCTTGAGCTTGTGTTGATGAAGATGGGCCATGCTGGGCCTCCTTTGAGCCACGCTGCAGGCCGCAGGCAGGCAAGTCTAGGGACCCCCGTTCCCAGAACGCCGACAGTAGCCCCCGGGCCCAAGGCGCGCCCGGACTTGGCCGAGCTGAGAGGCGAAAGGGCAAGTGCGAAGCGTCGCGGGCCCTAACAGCCTGCGGCCTTGGGTGCCGTGTGGTGGTTGATTGGACGTGGGCATCTCCGCTCCCCCACGATGCCTCGGCAACTGCACGAACTGACAAGTCCCTGCATGCAAAAAACCGGTCATGATTACCTACGATCGTGGAAGTCGACGGTTGGCCTTCCTTGGCTATAAGTACGGAACGACGCGAGCCATTCCAGTCAATCTTCCTCTACTATTCGTCCTCTTCTTCATCTTCGCCATCGCTCCGTCTCACGCTGATGGCGCCCATCCGCCGGTTTTCCACAGAAGAGAAGAGAAAGGCCCCCCGAGAGGGTCCTGACCCACTTCCGCCGAAGTAGCGGTTGGTCCTCTACCGTCGAGATGAGGGCGTGCGGCAGGAGGTGTCGAGGCCTTGGTGCGAGCGACCGCCGCCAGGGTTCCCACTGCCCTTGTACGCCCACCTTGAGGGCCTTGCAGGAGCTGATGTCGAGTGCCATGGACGACACCGGCGTCGGTGCCGGTGAGTCACGGCGGTGCGTGTTGTCCCTCCTAGAGTTCACGTCGAGGGCTCCTCCCGAGAGTTTGTTCTCCACGCCGCCATGCCTCCTCCATCTTGGATTCGCCTTCCACCTTGCTTCGCCTCCGAGATTCTACCGAGGGGGCCCTTCAGGTTCTGGCTGCAGCATGCCGATTGCCAGACTCCTGCAACCGATGCGGATGTCGAGGTCGTCGCTCCAGGTAAGGTCTTCATGACCCGGGGCTGGGGCGAGATCGCCCGGGTTTGCAGGACGAGGGGCGCCCTCGTGATCCACCTGGAGTTCGATGGCGCTTCCACGATGTTCTTCAAGGTCTTCGACGAAGATGGGCGTCAGCTGGAGTGCTGCCCCGGGAGAGGCGGTCGGGACCCTGCTGCAGCGAGACAGAGGCCGCCCAATGGCTCCCTTGGCGGCTCCTTAGGCGATGAAGGCGCCGGAGGATCCAGCGACTCTGCCGAGCTCTTTGCGACTCCGGAGACGAGCGACAACAACTATGAGCCCCCGAGCCCGCGCCGCTCTCGGAGCAGGGCGGGCTCGTCCGGCCGTCGCCGCCCCTGAGCTGGATGGGGTTGGCGCCAGTGCTGGACGGCCCACTGTTGATGATGGCGTCCGCCGCGATGGTCCCCGTAGTTAGGACTCCTTAAGATTCGCGTCTTTTGTCCCTGCGAGGAACCGAGAATTTACCCCGTGGGGGCTTGTAAGATGTTTGCAGCTCCATTCGTCAATATGATCCTTATTATGAGGCAGTGCGAGATGGTTATTCCGTCTTAGCTTGGTTTCTTCCTGTCAGACCTCGTGAGAGCTTGATGCTCTGCGCCGATAGGTCCCAGTCCCAAGGAGGCTTCAGCTGTCGCTGGTATGCCACATCGCGATGCCGTGGTCAAGGCCAGGAGGTGAGCGACCCGAGGCCCGGTAAGAGCCCCTGAGTCGCGATGCTCAAGAGGTCCCCCTTGGCGCTCAAGCAGCCATCATTCGGTGAGAAAGGAGAGCGACGTTGCTAAGACGGGATTGCATTAAGTGCGGGGACGGTCCTGCGATAGCAAGTGTTCCCGGAGAGTGACTTATCTCGAGGGTCAGGAACGCTTCCTGGTGAGGCACTAGGTCCGTGCCTTGGCCGGCGGGGGGTTGCTTGGCGAGGTCATCACATGCTTCGCTCCTCTCGCCTGTGCTCCCCTTTCTGCTCTACGTCCTCAGGTTCCGGCCCTCGAGCAAGTCTCAGCCGTCGCTGGTATGCCAGGTCGCGATGCCATGGACAAGGTCAGAGGGTGAGGGCTCGAGAACCAGTAGGAGCCCTGAGTCATGATGCTCAGGTACCCCCCCCCTTTAATGTGCAAGCGGTTTGCATGGACGAGAGTAAAGAAGACACCGTGAGGGCCTCGCATGACGACGCTCCTGAGGAGACCCTGCAGGCTCATCACAGAAGAAATGAGAGTTCGTCGTGACAATCGACGGTTAGCCGTTAGTTGCTTTGGAGAGGCGGCGAGGCACGAAAGGCCTGGCGGGGTGTACTGGTTCACCCGCGTTCCAGCCCGGGACTCACGGGGCCCTACCCCAAGGCTGGTTGCGCCCGGCGCTGGGCCTTATCCTGAAGTGTGTTCCTGCAAATTTGGCTGGATGCCGATGCTCTACATCCTCGGCTCCCGGCTCTCGGGCTCGTCTCAGCCGTCGCTGGTATGCTGGGGCACGATGACGTGGGCAGACCAGAGGGTGAGGGCCGGAGAGCCGGTAGGAGCCCTGAGTCGCGATGCTCAGGTACCCCCCTTTAACGCGCAAGCTGGGTTATATGTCGAAACTCTACGTCGTCGGGTCCCGGCTCTCGGGCTGGTCTCAGCCGTCGCTGGTATGCCAGGGCGCGATGCCGTGGGCAGACCAGAGGGTGAGGGCCGGAGAGCCGGTAGGAGCCCTGAGTCGCGATGCTCAAGCACCCCCCTTTAATGCGCAAGCTGGGTTAGATGTCGAAACTCTACGTCCTCGGGTCCCAGCTCTCGGGCTGGTCTCAAACGTCGCTGGTATGCCGTGGGCAGACCATAGGGTGAGGGCCGGAGAGCTGGTAGGAGCCCTGAGTCACGATGCTCAGGCACCCCCCCTTTAACGCGCAAGCTTGCGACATCCAAGAAGAAAAAGGTACCATGAACAGGCACCAAACAACAAGCATGACGGGTCGAAAACATGGCCCTAAGATAAATGCAAGAGGGGTACATGCCACTGGGTCTGACCCGAGCGGCTTGGGGATAATGCAGCCCGAGGGGCGCCCCCAACAGAGTAATCTAAGAAGATGAAATAAAAGAGATACACGCCACATGGACGAACCCACGCGGCCTGGGAATAATACAGCCCCGAGGGCGCTCCCAGCTGGAAATGAAACTTGAAAGATGTCACCTAATGACGCTGAAGATGAAGGGGTGTTAATGCAGCAGACTCGGTGGGCTGCGGGAGCAAATCCTCACGAGCCCCCAAGCCCTGGGGCCTTGGGAGGCTCCGGAGGCGCTGGTGGCTCCTCGCGGACCATCTCCATCTCCACTAGGGTTGCGGAATGCCTGACCTCTTGAGCCTCCAGGATGGCCCTCATGATGCGCTGGTACACAGCGGCCACGTTCAGCGAGCTGTAAGGCATGCGAACGTAGCTGTGAGGTGGACCCTCGCAGCGTCCCACTCGCGAAGGCCAGAGGCGCTCCTGAGACGCGGCTTGGTTGAGCCCTGGTATGTCGATGCAGACGCGCAGCCCACCATCCTCGCCTGATGGGGGGCCACAACGGGTAAGCGGCGGCTGCCTCTCATGACCCTTGACTCCTGTAGCTCCTGAATGGCCTTGCTGACGAACTCATGAGGGTTTGGCCCTCCTTGCCTTGCTCCTTCTTGATGGAAACGTGCTTCGAAACACGCCTCCACGTGGTGCCCAAGTGCCTCCCTTGTGACCTTGGCGAGGTCGACAGCCCTCCAGGGGAGAGCCCCCGAGCCCTGCCAGAGGAGGGCGCCGGGCGCGCTTCCCTATGCAATGGAAGGAGGTTCCCCCTGAGCAGGCGCGGGTCCTGAGGGACCTGCCTCCTGAGGGGCCAGGCCGGTCGATGTCTTCTTCTTCTTGGGGGCGGCCTCGGGAAGCCTCCTGCTTCGCGATCCGAGTCTTCCAGTGATGCGGCCTAAAAGTCTCTCTCCAGGGAGCAAACTGCGTCTCTCTCTTCGCAGGGCACCGTGATGACTCCGCCACTTCCTGGCATCTTGAGGACGTTGTAGCCGTGGTGGGTTACGGCCATGAACTTGGCCAGCGCTGGGTACCCGAGGATGGCGTTGTACGGCAGGCGAATGTGGGCGACATCAAAGTCGATGAGCTCGGTGCGGTTGTTGTCGCGTGCCCCGAAGGTGACAGGGAGGCGGACCTGCCCAATCGGGACCGTGGAGCCATCGGTGACTCCGGAGAAAGGCTTGGTTGGCTGAAGCTGACTGTAGGGTACTTGGAGATTGTTGAATGTTTCCACGGACAGGACGTTGAGCCCTGCCCCGCCATCAATGAGGGTCCTAGTGACTAGCACGTTGCTGATGATTGGGGAACAAAGCATCGGGAGGACTCCGGCTGTGGCCGCGCACTTGAGCTGATCTGCTGAGCTAAACGTGATGGCACATGTCGACCACCTGAGAGGGCGCGTGGCCTCGAGCTTGGGGAGGAGTGCATTCACTTCGTGGGCGAACTGCTTGAAGATGCGCTGAGAGGCTGGGGCTTGAGCTCCGCCTAGGATGCAGGCGATCGCACGTGGTTCCTGGAAGCCCCCAGCCCCTTCGTCCTGATGATGGTCCTCATTTCTCCTTGGCTGCGGCGGTAGTGGAGGGAGGCCTGCATTACCTTGCGGGCGATCCTCGCGAGGCTGATCTCTCCAGCCTCCCTCGCGAGGCGGGTCCTGCCAGCGATCCTCGCGAGGTTGGTCGCGCCACCCTTGACATGGGCCGCGGTCGTCCCAGCGCCCTGCGTTCCTTCCTCCTCCTCGTCCGTAGCCCCGGTCGCTGCGGTCGGGACGCCGGCCAGTCTGTCCTTCACGCACGGCCCGGAGCTCTTGGCATTCATTGGTGTTATGGGTGTGGAGGTCGTGGTACACGCAGTACCGACTGCCCTTGGAGGTTTCGGGCTGATCTCTGCCCCGCTTGGTGTCTGGTTCTGCCACGACCACGGCAGCCCCTTTGCGCTTCACGTCCTTGGCCTTGGGCTTCTTCTCTTCAGGGTCTGCGGCAGGCAACTCGAGGAGGGAGAGACGCCCTTCCTCAGCCCTGGCGCACTTGGTCGCCAAGTTGAACAGCTCCAAGGAAGTGCACAGATCTTCATGCATTGCGAGCTCCTCCTTCATTTTAACGTCAAGCACGCCGTCAGAGAAGGCTGAGATGATGGCCTCCTCGGTCACCTTGGGAATCTTGAGGCGCGCGTTGTTGAAGTGCTGGATGTACTTCTGCAGGGTTTCCCCTGGTTGCTGCTTGATGCGGCGCATGTCGCTCACGGCGGGTGGCCGGTCGTGGGTACCCTGGAAGTTGGCGATGAAGCGGGTGCGCATCTCGTCCCAGGAGGAGATCGTGCCTGGGGCCAGGTTCAGAAGCCTGGTGCGGGCCTCGTCCTTGAGAGCCATGGGAAACCAGTTCGCCATGACCTTCTCGTCTCCATTGGCAGCCTCGATGACCAGCTCGTAGAGATGGAGGAACTATACAGGGTCAGCCGTGCCGTCGTAGCGAGGAGGCAGGTCTGGCTTGAACTTGCCGGGCCACGCGATAGTGCGTAGCTCGGTGGTGAAGGCGCGGCAGCCCGCTGTGGCCAGGAGGCCTTGGAGGACGAAGGGCTCAGTCCTGTGGGTCCCCGTGCGCTGTAGCTGGGTGCAGCGCGGGGTCTTGACATGTTGGAGCAGGAGCGTGGTCGGGACGAGCCAGAGCAGGGAGCGCTCGGGCAGCTTCTCGAGGGCGAGGGACCTCTTGGCAACTCTGCTCCTTCTGCGCTGGTTCTTGACGGGGCGGGTTCCGCCCAGGGGCCGCGCGCCTTGGAGCCAGGGCACCTTCTTGAGGGGGAGGCGGCTGAGGCTCCCCAGGAGCTTCATTGCCCACGCATGGCAGGGCGCGGTGCAGCGAGAAAGATGGCGCGGGGGAGCCCCCAGCGGCGCGGACGAGTTCGGCGACTCGGTCGAGCCATTCTTCGTAGACGTCGTTGACTGTTTGGTAGCGTGGGAGCTCGTTTGCCGCGATGAGCGCAGCTCGAGCCTCCATGGCCGCACGGGGCGCGCGGGACGAAGAACCAGCGGGGGTGAGCGAGGGCGTAGCGGTGCGGCCGTCTCGCCTCATGGACGGGTGCTGGGACGATGCTTGTTGCTCGTTCCCTGCCGGGCCGGTGGCGGTGTTGATGGCAGGCGACGAGGAACGACGGGGGCGCCCGCCAACGGGAGCCGTTTGGGCGATGCGGGAAGCGAGGGCGGCTCGACGCTCGGTGCGAACCCGGCGTGCGTCAAACATGGACGCGACGGTCGGAAAAGAACAGGGCGACGGAAGACGAATTCCGGAGCACCCCTACCTGGCGCGCCAAATGTCGGATTTAGGGTTCCGGCAGACCCTTGAGGTTCGAACACTGGGGTGCGCATGGAGGTTTTGCCTTCTACCTACCTGTTCCTCGCCGAATCGCTAGGGTCTAAACTACGAGAAGAACAACACAAGAGACACAGGGTTTATACTGGTTCAGGCCACCATGGTGGTGTAATACCCTACTCCAGTGTGTGGCGTGGTGGATTGCCTCTTGGGCTGATGATGAACCATACAAGGAAGAACAGCCTCGTGAGGGTCTGTTCTTGTGGTGGTGTTGTCCCTTGGGAGGGGTTGATTCTAGATGCCTATCTTATCTCCAGATTCCTATCCAGATGCCTCTACCCTGTGGGTGGCTAGTCCTATTTATAGGCAAAGGACCTGGGCCTCTTCCCAAATATTGAGCGGGAAGGGCGCCAACAATTGGCCATTTTGAAAGGGAACATCTAGTACACTTATCCTGACTAAAGTTGGTCCTCGCCTGTCAAAGGCTCAGGTGGTGACGCCGACTTGGGCTCCACGGTGACCTCCATCCTGCCGTTGGACTGGTCTTGGTCTTGTTGCACCGAAATAGATGCCTTTGCTTGATGCTCTCACCTGTGCTTGCTCCCCTTGCACCAAAGAGGAAAGAAGGACACTGCGCGGGCTGGCGCCCGGCTGGCGCCCTTGGTCGTCATGGCTTGCATCATGGGCACCTCGCGAGGTACCCCGCCTTGAACTCTCCGCCTCCTCGTGAGCCAGCCTGATGAGGCCGTGCCTGAGGAAGCTCCTTGTCGTCCGCCCTGTGAGGCTTGGCCCCTCGCGAGGGTCTTGAGCTTGTGTTGATGAAGATGGGCCGTGCTGGGCCCCCTTTGAGCCACGCCGCAGACCAGATGCAGGCAAGTCTGGGGACCCCCGTTCCCAGAACGCCGACAAAATTTATATCCTACTTATGGTGAATTATTTGGTGTTACTTATGCTTAATGCTTGGGTATGGGATTTTTCGCTTTTTGGTTGGTCGCTTCTCAATCTTTTTGCTAGCCTTCATTTTGCACTAAGTATGATCACTACTTGTGCATCCAAAACCCTTTAAACCAGTTTTTCCTTATGAATCCACTATACCTACCTATATGCGATATTTCCACGTTGTTCTAAGCAAATTTGTAAGTGCCATCTCTAATGTTCAAAATAAATTTCTCTTTTGTGTGCTCTACTACTCATGAGGCGGTAAAGGGTAGCCAATATTTTCCATGCTAGATGTGTTATTCTCACAATGAGTGCTTATTCACTTGTCATTGCACGAGAGTACGACAAAGGTACTAGGGATGCCCAGTCCCGAAATGGATAAATGAATTTACTTTATGTTGTCAAATAATAAATTCCTTGGAAAATGTTGGTATGGAGGGCACCCGTGGATACGGTTAGCCATGGAAAGTGAAAGTTATGGTGGAAAAAGTAATAAACTTTATTTTCTGTTTGGGAACTGTCGGTGTCAAAACCGGCGGATCTCGGGTAGGGGGTCCTGAACTGTGCGTCTAAGGCTAATGGTAACAGGAGGCGGGGGACACGATGTTTACCCAGGTTCGGGCCCTCTCTATGGAGGTAATATCCTGCTTCCTACTTGATTGATCTTGACGATATGAGTATTACAAGAGTTGATCTACCACAAGATCGTAGAGGCTAACCCTAGAAGCTATCCTATGATTATGATTGTTGTCTTCCTATGGACCAAACCCCCCGGTTTATATAGACACTGGAGGGGGCTAGGGTTACACAGAGTCGGTTACAGAGAAGGGAATCTACACATCCGAATCGCCAAGCTTGCCTTCCACGCAAAGGAGAGATCGACCTGGACACGGGACGAAGTCTTCTATCTTGTATCTTCATAGCCCAACAGTCCGGCATACGCATATAGTCCGGCTGTCCGAGGACCCCTTAATCCAGCACTCCCTCAGTAGCCCCTGAACCAGGCTTCAATGACGATGAGTCCGACACGCAGATTGTCTTCGGCATTGCAAGGCGGGTTCCTTCTCCGAATACTCCAAAGTAGATCTTGAACACAAGAATCGTGTCCGGCTCTGCAAAATAAATTCCACATACCACCGTAGAGAGTATGATATTCCACGAGTCTAATCTGCTGAAAACTTTTTAATAGCGTGGCATCACGCCGCAGCCCGGTTATTATTTGAACCGTTTTTCTAACCTGCTACTACACATTTCACGAGGCGGTTTTATTGGCACATCTTGTCGAAGCAGAGATCGTGTCCCCTTATTATGGGATTCTCATCAATACGGACGTGGGTAACCCAACCGTTCCACGGGTAGGATTCCTTGGGAATAGGCAAGTTTCAAAGGCCACACGGGGGACGTTTGATATGCATCCTCTTTATAAAGAGACCAAGGCCTGTCTTTTTCTTCCATCGCCTAATCCCCTTCTTCTCCCACCTCGAGCTCCAACACCTAAGGCTTAGCCCAAACGCTCCAAACTTCCGACCATGTCCGGATCCAGCCTCCAAGGCCGGTGAGGGAGTCCTGGACTAGGGGGTGTCCGGATAGCCGAACTATCATCATCGGCCGGACTCCAAGACTATGAAGATACAAGATTGAAGACTTCGTCCCGTGTCCGGATGGGACTTTCCTTGGCGTGGAAGGCAAGCTTGGTGATATGGATATGTAGATCTCCTACCATCGTAACCGACTTTGTGTAACCCTAGCCCTCTCCGGTATCTATATAAACTGGATGGCTTTAGTCCATAGGACGAACAACAATCATACCATAGGCTAGCTTCTAGGGTTTAGCCTCCTTGATCTCGTGGTAGATCCGCTCTTATAACACACATCATCAATATTAATCAAGCAGGACGTAGGGTTTTACCTCCATCAAGAGGGCCCGAACATGGGTAAAACATCGTGTCCCTTGTCTCCTGTTACCATCCGCCTAGACGCACAGTTCGGGACCCCCTACCCGAGATCCGCCGGTTTTGACACCGACATTGGTGCTTTCATTGAGAGTTCCTCTGTGCTGTCACCATCAGGAAGGATGCCTTTTCCCGTCTTTAAAGATGGCACCATCGTCAAGGGATCTTTGGCCGCTAGCCAGACTATCTGGCTGGGCGGTTTTCTTATGACCGCCTGTTCGGCCACCGCTCCGACAATGACCTCTCAGGTCATTAAAAGCGATCTTCACGTCAGCTCGGAATTCGCCGAGCAGCTAGATCCGATTGAGCTCTCCTCCGTAAACGAGCTCTTGGATCGCATCGCCGCCCTGGGAGTCGCTACCGACTACGATCAGATTGGGCTTAAAATCGATCTGAGAGAAATTAACTCTCCCCAGGTTACCCACCATGTTGTTGTGGTAGAGGAACAATGCGGCGACTCTTCTTCTATGTTAAAAACCAACTATGTCCAGATTCCCGATCCCTCCATGCCGGATTCCCGCGGAGGGACAGACGTTAATCAAATACTGAACCTAAAGTCAGGCATCAGACCAGATTTGTTGGAAAGCGTCCAGCAAACCAAGCTTCGGAATCCGGAAGCTTCTTGGCCTTTGAGCCTCAGATCGGGCGGGGTTCCGAACTTGATTCCACCCGCCCACCCAAACATAAGCGATCTATCTCAAATACGGCAAGAGCCCGATGAAACAGTACATCATTACTGGGCCAGATTCCTCCTGGTTATGAACAGGATAAAGGACTGCCATGAAGAAAGCGCGATTTCAATCTTCTGCAACAATTGCACGGACAAGGGAATCATAAACGCTATCAGTCGTCGCGAAGTTACACGCTTCATCGACCTAGTGACCATTGTACAAAAATACTGCGCGATGGAGAGTGCCTGGAAAACCGAAACTAGGTTTTGGGATAATCCGGCCCTGAATACAACCCCAGTCCGAAATAAAAGGGTGCGTCATACTCAAGCACCTGGGTTAAAAACCAAAAGGCAAAAAACCCCTAAAGGGTACGGAACCATACTGGAGGGATGGCTCAACGGACCCTGCAAAATCCATAGTATGGAGGGCGCCACTCCAACACATAGCCTTCGAGCATGTTGGATATTACGGCAGGTAGCCAAAAGTGGCGAACGCTTTTTAGCCCCGGGCAACCAGCCCAGCAGCACCAGTCCGGTATTAACAGTCTTCGAGACTTTCGCATCAAATAACATGCAGAAACGAACAATCCGCAGCCTCGCCGAAGTCTACCAAGTAGCAACAACAAATCCATGGAGTGACACGGCTATCACCTTCAATCCCAGCGACGAACCTAAATTCCGAACAGCTAGAGCACCAGCCGCATTGGTCCTCAGTCCGATAGTGGACGGCTTTCGTCTTACCAAGGTACTCATGGATGGCGGCAGCGGATTAAACCTCATCTACGAAGAAACTCTTCAAAAAATGGAAATTGACTGGAGCCGCATCGAGCGGAGCAGCACAACCTTCAGGGGAATAATCCCTAGTCGAGAAGTACGCCGCACAGGAAAAATAACACTACATGTAGTGTTCGGCTCGCCGGACAATTACAGGTCCGAAGAGGTCATGTTCCAAGTGGCCCCATTTGGCAGTGGATATCACGCATTGTTAGGGCGAGAGGCATTCACAATCTTCCAAGCTATACCCCATTACGGGTACATGAAGCTCAAAATGCCCGGACCCAATGGAATAATCACTCTCGCTAGTGATCCAGATACAGCACTCCGTGCTGAAAATAAGACAGCCGCACTGGCCCTAGAGGCATTATCCGAAGCCCTAGCGGCAGAGGAACTAACTGCGCTGCCCTCCACGGTGGATAGGGACGATGTGATACTCGACAAGAGGTCCAAGTCCACCTCTTTCAAACCAGCAGACAAAATAGTCAAATTTCAGGTCCATCCAACGGACCCCACAAAGACGGCATCCATTGGGGCACAATTAAATCCTGATGTCGAAGCCGCACTATGAGAATTCCTCCGGGAAAATTGGGACATGTTTGCCTGGCACCCTTCAGACATGCCAGGAATCCCACACAGGCTGGCAGAGCATAGCCTAAATATCCTAAAAGGATTCAAGCCAGTCAAACAAGCTCTTAGGCGATTTTCCAAACCCAAAAGACAGGCAATGGGAGAGGAGCTAGCCAAGCTCTTAGAAGCCGGATTCATCAGAGATATCAAACATCTGGACTAGCTAGCCAACCTAGTAATGGTACCAAAAAAGGACAAATCATGGCGCCTCTGGGTCGATTTCAAAGACCTTAACAAGGCCTGTCCAAAGGACCCTTTCCCTCTCCCTCGCATCGACCAAATCATCGATGCTACCGCAGGGCACGACTCATTGTGCTTCCTCGATGCATACTCCGGATACCATCAAATCAAGATGGTGGAAAAAGACCAGGCCGCAACGGCATTCATTACTCCATATGGGCCATTCTGCTTGAACACAATGCCCTTCGGACTCAAAAACGCCGGCGCAACATATCAGCGCATGATTCAGACATGTCTGGCTACCCAGATAGGCAAAACAGTAGAGGCATACGTAGACGATGTGGTCTTCAAGACCAAACACGTCGAAACTCTAGTAGACGACTTGAGGGTGACATTTGACAACCTCCGAGCATATGACATTAAGCTCAACCCGGAAAAATGTGTCTTCGGAGTACCAGCCGGAAAGCTTTTGGGCTTCATTGTATCTGGTAGAGGAATTGAAGCAAACCCAGCCAAGATCCGAGCTCTTTCACAATTGGATATCCCAAAAGACCTCAAGCAAATACAAAAACTAACTGGGTGCATAGCGGCTCTAAGCCGCTTCATCTCCCATTTGGGAGAAAAGGCTCTGCCCCTCTATCGCCTCCTCCGGCGCACCGAACACTTCGAATGGACGGATGCCGCCACGGCCGGACTCGAAGAAATCAAGGCCATACTGGCAACAAATCTGGTCCTGGCCGCGCCCAACCTGGGTGATCCTATGTTACTATATATCGCAGCAACACATCAAGTTGTTAGCGCGGTACTCGTCATCGAACGAGAAACAGAAGGGCACAGATTCCCTCTTCAAAAACCAGTGTACTACGTATCCACTTTCTTAACTCCATGCAAGTCATGGTACCCACATTATCAAAAGATAGCGTATGCGGTGTTCATGGCATCCCGGAAGCTGCGACACTACTTTCAAGAGTGTTCCATAACGGTGGCCTCCAAAGTACCTCTCAACGATATTATAAACAATCGCGACGCAACGGGCAGGATTGCAAAATGGGCCATTGAGCTCTTAACATTTGACATAACCTACAAACCACGGCGAGCTATAAAATCGCAAGTTCTGGCTGACTTCGTCGCCGAATGGACTGAAGCCGAACTCTCTAAAGAGTACGGCGCGTACTCCAATTGGATCATGCATTTCGACGGATCCAAAATGTTGGCTGGCTTGGGGGCTGGCGTCGTCTTGACGTCCCCAACTGGAGACACAGTCCAATATGTACTTCAAATAATGTACATGGACTCCAACAACGCAGCCGAATATGAGGCCCTCCTACACGGCCTCCGGATGGCAATCTCCATGGGCATTCAACGCCTAGAGGTGCGCGGGGATTCAAACCTCGCAATATCCCAAGTAAATGGAGACTTTGACGCCAAAGATCCGAAAATGGCAGCTTACCGCAACACCGTCCTAAAAATGTCAACTCGGTTCGAAGGACTCGAATTCCACCATGTAGCCCGGGACGATAACCAGGCAGCAAACGTGTTAGCACGCATCGGCGCAAAACGCGATGCCGTCCCTCCAAACATCTTCCTGGAACGGCTCTTTAAGCCATCCGTATTATGGGAAGAGGAGTCCGGAAATAACAATCCGGAGCCAGCTGCTACACCTAACTCAGACAATTCTGACACAATCGGCGGCTCAACAAATGAAACAACACCTTCAGCCCACGAAATAATGGCAGTAATTGCCCCGTGGACGGAACCATTCCTAGCCTACTTAATTAGGCAGGAACTTCCCGAAGACCAAAATGAGGCCCGCTGCATAGTTCGGCGATCTAAAGCCTACAAGGTCCATGAGGGAGAACTTTATAAGAAAAGCACAACCGGAGTCCTTCAAAGGTGTATCTCCGAAGAGGAAGGGCGTAATCTCCTGGCTGAAATTCACGCCGGACTCGGCGGGCACCACGCTGCAGCCCGGGCCCTTGTAGGCAAGGCCTTCCGTACATGATTTTATTGGCGGACAGCCTGGGCAGATGCTCAGGACTTAGTCCAACGATGCTTCGGTTGCCAGCTCTTTGCTAATCAGAGCCACATGCCACCCATCGCCCTCAAAACTATACCCATCACCTGGCCGTTCGCGGTCTGGGGGCTTGACATGGTTGGACCCCTTAAAGGGGGAACCCACAAGCACAAATACTTATTGGTCATGGTGGACAAATTCACCAAATGGATTGAAGCCAAGCCGGTTAAAACGGCAGAATCCGGACCTGTGATAGATTTTATATCCGGGGTAGTACACCGTTTTGGCGTCCCCCACAGCATCATCACTGACAACGGCACGAATTTCACAGCCAACAAGGTTAAACTCTGGTGCAAAAATATGGGCATCAAGCTCGACTACGCTTCAGTCTATCACCCCCAAACTAACGGTCAAGTCGAGCGAGCAAATGGTCTAATCATGAGCGGCATCAAACCCAGACTAGGGAGGTCCCTCAAGGAATCTAACACGCACTGGGTAGAGGAGCTCGACTCCGTACTCTGGGGGCTGCGGACCACGCCAAACTGAACTACCGGATTCACACCATTTTTTATGGTGTACGGCGCAGAGGCAGTTCTGCCCTGCGATATAATTCATGACTCACCTCGCGTGCGCATGTACGAAGAAAGAGAAGCCGAGCTGGATCGGCAGGACAGTTTGGACGCCTTAGAGGAGGAGTGGGACGTGGCAAAAGCTCGTTCCGCATTTTATCAACAGCAAGCTCGAAGATATCAAAGCAGAGAAGTACGGGCCAAAACGTACAATGTTGGCGAACTTGTTCTACGCCTGCCGGACAAGAAAAAGGACAAACTTAAGCCCAAGTGGAAAGGTCCCTTCATCATCGACCAAGTCTTGACCGGCGGAGCCTACCATCTACGCAACGGATCTGACAACCGACTCGAGCCGAACCCATGGAACGCAGCCCGTCTCCGAAGATTCTACGCCTAACGCCGGACTCAGAGTTCGTCTCACTCCTCCGTCCACCTTTTTACATTTTCACTGTCTCTTGTCCCCCTCCTTCTTCCCACTTTTTTTCCAATACCTTTGATAGGCTGATTTGCGCATTGTTCGCACACACTTGATGTGCTCCTAGCACTCATTATACCTAGGGGCTTCTTTAACAGAAGCTTATTTATATGGGCTTCATGCCCAACACATGTGTCATACTTCCGCATGTACCTTTTATTCACCATTATATGCATCGATATGACTTAAGTTTTGGCCAAGCTGGGTTGCCTGGCTCCTCTGCTTACCCCTACGTTCTCGATTGTTCGGCTAGGAGGTAAAGGGAGCACCTCTGCGATTGTTACTACCGGGTCAGCCGGATGTGTACCTCAGACTGGGTGAAGCCGAAAGCTAGCGTTCTTAAGAGAATATTCGGTCGGTGACTTGAAAGATGATTTATTACTTACTTATCTATTTGCCCCCAGATGCTTTTTCTGCTATTTTCACAGTCCGGACATGCACTTTAGGGCATGCCTCCCAGGGAAAGGAACCCTTAACGGAACTATTCTCCCTGGAAGATGTTTCTTACTAACCATGTAATATAACATAGCTAGTTGGGCACTTGTCTGATAAAGCAATTATGACCCCAACGCCTTGTCTCCATGCATGCCCTGGTTCTTCTATAACTGTAAGGGTATTCAGACACACTCCGGACTGTTGGGTCCCGAGGTTGAAGCGAAAAGGTCCGCAAAGACAAACGATCTACAATCCGGCTAGAAGGCATTTTACATGTCATTTCAAATTACATTGTCAAACTGACTGATTATACTCCTCTTCAATCCCATCTATAAGGCTGTCTAATTTACAGTCCTGTTGGGAATATTTCGCGGCCAGTTCTACTTGGCCATACATCAAGCTCACAGGGATCTCCTTCCCATCAGGCCCAGCAGGCCCGACCTCGTCCATGTGGTTTGGGTCAGGCTTCGGGTACCGCGTCTTCACCATGGCCCAGGCCTCCCTGGCGCCTTGACGGCAGGCCGATATCTTCCATAGACGGAGGCGTCGCCGTGCTCCCTGAAGCTTCTCAGCAAGCCCTCCAAGGCCCTCGGGTAGGGAGACGGAAGGCCATAAAGCCTGAACGACGCCACTCATCGCCTGCCGAACACGTTTGAGCAGTTGCACCAGCTCGGGAAGTTGGTCACCCGTTGAACCAGGCATATCCTCCGCAGGGCGACCTATGAGCACATCTAAAGACACATTTCTGTCAATCGACTTCCTCGCTGAATTCTTCTTTTCAAAGGAATTTGCTCAAGCACTTACTATAAATGCCGTGACGAAGCCGCTGATTCTCCTTCACGGAGCTAGACAGCTGGGCCCGAACACCTTTCAGCTCTTCTCCTAGCTGGGTGTGGGCATCTTGGAGCTTGTTTCTCTCCTGCTGCACCTTCATAAGCACCCTCTCGCCGGCCTTTAGCTGACGCAGTAGCTGTTGCTTGTCCGGATCTAGTCCGGTGCCCTCTGCAATATTATTGTCAGATTTACGCACACGCCACACTTTGTTAACTACTTATCTTTTCGAAGTACGTATTACCAGCGGGGGTCTCTGTGGCTCCCCCTGTGGTGGCTAGTGCGGCCTCAAGTTGGGCCTTGCACTCTTGGAGCTCCTGGGACAGGTGGGTATTCTTCTCCGTAAGATCCTGCATAATAAATGATCCTTAAATCAGTTATTTTAACTATTTTAAGTCTCGGGGGCTACTAGCATATATAACTATTAAAATTACTTACCCGTATGTCCTTCACATACTGCTCCGTGGCTCTGGTTAAACCATCTTGAGCAGCACAGAGGTGCGCGTTTCCTGCATCAATGGCATTCAATGCCTCCGGGGAGAAACACGCATCACGAAGAACTGTCCGGCAATGCCTGTGATTCATGGCGCTCTCCACCTCAGACCGGGTGGCAGACAGCCTGTCGGCATCCTCCGTCGAAGGAGCATCCGCCTCTTGCCTTGTGTTCGCCTCCACTTCCGGACCATGCGATGGAGCATGGCTGGCGGAGGCTTGATTGGCAACCTCTCCAGACACTGTCCGGCGAGCGCTCTTTCTCCTGGAAAAAGTTATGAGCATTAATATACCTCCTAGGGATCCTTCCCTTAAAAAAAACGGTGCGCCGTACCATTGCGGCGACGTTTCGATTCGCGTCGCACTCCTCTTCCGCCTGCTGGGCCGAACTGACCCTTGTTGGTCAGCCGCCGCAGGTTCGGCTTCCCGCCTTAAAGGCACCTCCTGCGATGCATCATCAGTATAGGATGGTCAGAATTGAGCACGGATCAAATGATAGTGTCAAGACCTCGGTCGTAGTCACCTGGGAGGCCGAAAACAAAACGGGGTAGTCAGCCGTAATGGCGACTAGGGAATTGGCCACGCTAAGTTGGTGGAACACCCCGTCAATCAGCTCCACATTTATGTCCGGATCCTCTTCGGAGGTCGGATCAAGGGATCGTTCCGGATCCTCGGGCTGTGGAGTTAGGCTTCATATGCCCTCCACGTCCCGACGCAGCTCCTGTGTCGAAATCACAAAGTAAAATACTTGACTTTGGAAGTATGGATCGGGTAGATAAATGTCCGCTTACCCAGCTCCGAGGGTTATTCATGGAGAATCCGTTCAATGGATTCGTGCGGAGAAAGTCCTCCTCCTCCCCCTTGTACTAGCCGGACAGGATCTTTGCCAGATCGGCTGCCGAGCTCGGCCCTCTGCGGCCATGACGGGTGGCGTCTTCTTCCCCGTTGAAATCCCACATAGGGTGGCCCCTATATTGGAGTGGCTGCACCCCTCGCATAATGCACGTGGCCATGATTCCAATCATGGTCAGTCCAGAGTGGGCCAGTAACCTAATCCGGCCCATCAGATAATGGACGCTCCCATCCTCCTCCCGTTGAGGGCTCCGCGGGCGCCACCTCAGGCGTTTCTTCAAGGGAGCATTGCTGAACTCCGGGAGGCCGATCCGAACTGGATCCGGCAGAGGGGCGTCCTCCATGTAGAACCATTCCGAAGGCCAGTCTTCGGACGCCTTCTTCGGGGTGCCGGATAGATATCCGGTCCCAGCGATGCGCCATATTTCGGCTCCGCCCACTTGATATATCGACCCCTCATAAGAACGGGGTACGAGGCAAAACAATCTCTTCCACAGTGCAAAATGGGGCTCGATGCCTAGGAACAGCTCGCAAAGAGCTACAAAGCCCGCGATGTGCAAAATGGAGGCAGGTGTGAGGTGGTGAAGCTGGAGTCCGTAGAACTCCAGGAGCCCCCGGAGAAATGGATGTATGGGAAATCGAGTCCCCTTATTAGATAAGAGACGAAGCATACCCGCTCTCCTTTGGAAGGGTTGGGGACGCTCTCCGCCTGCTTTCCACCCTTGAAGGTGGCCAGTCTGGCTCGAACCGGAACCATGAAAGCTGGGGGAAGATATCCCTCGGTTTGGAGCGCCACTAGCTCGCTGTGTGGAACTGAGCATCTCCCCCAATCTCCTGGCTTAGGGCTGGGAGTGCGAGAGGAGGAGCCGCGTCGACTATCCATGATGGAATGGATTTTTGTCAGAGGCGCTTCGATGAGAACTTGCGAATGGAGGATGGTGTGAGCTGGATCTAGATCCTCGCCTCTCTTATAGGCGGCTCGTTCGCACGGCTAGGGGGTAAAATGTAAAAATACCCTAGCTTTTCGCATTCATATGACACGTGGAAGAAGGCCATTATTGGGCGTAGAAGCCAAGGAGCACAACATTTATAAGGAAGTCGGACACTATTCGACAGGAACATGAGGTTTGAAGGAGAACCCGCCTTGCAACGCCGAAGACAATATACGCGTCGGACTCGTCGTCGCTGAAGCCCGGTTCGGGGGCTACTGAGGGAGTCCCGGACTAGGGGGTGTCCGGATAGCCGAACTATCATCATCGGCCGGACTCCAAGACTATGAAGATACAAGATTGAAGACTTCGTCTCATGTCCGGATGGGACTTTCCTTGGCGTGGAAGGCAAGCTTGGCGATACGGATATGTAGATCTCCTACCATTGTAACCGACTATGTGTAACCCTATCCCTCTCCGGTGTCTATATAAACCGGATGGCTTTAGTCCATAGGACGAACAACAATCATACCATAGGCTAGCTTCTAGGGTTTAGCCTCCTTGATCTCGTGGTAGATCCACTCTTGTAACACACATCATCAATATTAATCAAGCAAGACGTAGGGTTTTACCTCCATCAAGAGGGCCAGAACCTGGGTAAAACATTGTGTCCCTTGTCTCCTGTTACCATCCGCCTAGACGCACAGTTCGGGACCCCCTACCCGAGATCCGCCGGTTTTGACACCGACAGCCGGTGGATGGCCTCTTCTATTACACAAGAGGACATCAAGAAGCTTAGGCAGGCAAGTTACTTGACTGTGGAAATCCTCCACAGGCTTCCTACTCAATGGCAGGTTATCCCTACTCCCAAATCCAATGAGAGTGTCATGTTTGTTTCTCACTTCCTCCGAGGGTTGGGCCTCGGTCTTCATCCCTTTGTTAGAGGGCTCATGTTCTATTACAGACTAGATTTTCATGATCTAGCTCGGGATTCCTTCCTTCACATCTGGTCATTCATCATCATGTGTGAGGCCTTCCTCCGCATTACTCCACACTTCGGCTTATGGCTCAAGACCTTCAATATGACGCCGAAGATAATCGATGGGAAACACGCGGAGTGCGGAGGGGCTATAATAAGCAAAGGTGCCAATGCTTTATGGCCAAAGGGTTCCTTCCCGGAAGCTTCCGACCTATGGCAGCGGTAGTGGTCTTATATTACAACACCGTGAGGTAAAAAGTGGGCGGCTGCCCCTCCTTTCGATCCGGTCCTCTGCCACAACTTGCATCATGGGTCAACAAAGGGCTGGACTGGGGATCGCTTGATGATGTGCGGACATTGCAAAGCCACATTTAGGATCCCATCGAGAAGGACATCGGTCTCGTCAAAGTAATCCAAGTAATGCTAGTTCGTCGAGTCCTGCCATGCCAGAGACGACCTCTCTGTATGTGGGAGTTCAATCCGGAAGGACCGCGAACCACTCAACACATCTTCGGCATGACGCACTAAGGGATGTATAAATTATTCTTCGGATCACGAATAAAGTGTCCGGACACTACAGAGGATGCAGGCCTCGATTGCAACCATCCAGATACCCTGGTAAGCACTCCACAACCGAACATGTTGTCGTTATATTTATCATAACATTATTCTGAAAAATTATCCTCGGCCAGGGCTGGATAAAAAAGGCGGAGAGGATCAGGGGTTCGGCCTCTCTTCCCGAAGATTCAGCGGATCCGGTATTAACCAGGATGTTGGCTCGTGCACCTTATCAAGTGCCATTGGGGGAAGACAAGGAGAGGAGTGGGGAGGTCAAAAGTGGCCTTCACACCGGAGGTACGTTACGCACCGTATCCGGGGAAATTGGAACTCCCATGTCGGAGGATGAACAGGGAGGAGAATCTAGTATCCCCTCCCCCCACGGGAAGAAAAGGGCCGCCCCCGAAGACTTGAAGGCAGAGGCCTCCAAGCGAGGGAAGAAACCCCTATCAGGGGGCCCTGCCCCAGAGGGCAACGCTGCTGCACATCGCCCACAAGGGGGCCAGCCGTTAATCGAGCCGTAAGTGAACAAAGGTGCTTTGTAAGCATACCACGTTCTTTTCCTGAGAGTAATGTCTGAAACGTATGTTTTGCAGTTCGTCCTATAGGCTTCCGCAACAATCTTCGTCCTTAGGAGATCTTCTTCTGGAGAGGATGGAGAGCGAAATGCCACCGCATACTTCTCTGGCCCATAGGGTGGACGACCCCGAGGTGTCGTCTGATAACCCACAAGTGTAGGGGATCGCAACAGCTTTCGAGGGTAAAGTATTCAACCCAAATTTATTGATTCGACACAAGGGGAGCCAAAGAATATTCTTGAGTATTAGCAGTTGAGTTGTCAATTCAACCACACCTGGATAACTTAGTAGCTGAAGCAAGGTATTTAGTAGCAAAGTAGTATAATAGTAATGGTAACGGTGGTAAAAGGTAAAGATAGTAGTAGCAATATTTTTGGTGTTTTGTAGTAGTTGTAACAGCAGCAATGGAAAAGTAAATAAGCGAAGAACAATATGTGAAAAGCTTGTAGGCCATGGATTAGTGATGGATAATTATGCCGGATGCGATTCCTCGTGTAATAGCTATAACATAGGGTGACACAGAACTAGCTCCAGTTAATCAATGTAATGTAGGCATGTATTTCGTAAATAGTCATACGTGCTTATGGAAAAGAACTTGCATGACATCTTTTGTCCTACCCTCCCGTGGCAGCGGGGTCCTAGTGGAAACTAAGGGATATTAAGGCCTCCTTTTAATAGAGAACTGGACCAAAGCATTAACACATAGTGAATACATGAACTCCTCAAACTACGATCATCATCGAGAAGTATCCCGATTATTGTCACTTCGGGGCTGTCGGATCATAACACATAATAGGTGACTATAGACTTGCAAGATAGGATCAAGAATAGACATATATTCATGAAAACATAATAGGTTCAGATCTGAAATCATGGCACTCGGGCCCTAGTGACAAGCATTAAGCATAGCAAAGTCATAGCAACATCAGTCTCAGAACATAGTGGATACTAGGGATCAAACCCTAACAAAACTAACTTGATTACATGATAAATCTCATCCAACCCATCACCGTCCAGCAAGCCTACGATGAAATTACTCACGCACGATGGTGAGCATCATGAAATTGGTCATGGAGGATGGTTGATGATGACGACGGCGACGAATCCCCCTCTCCGGAGCCCCGAACGGACTCCAGATCAGCCCTCCCGAGAGAGATTAGGGCTTGGCGGCGGCTCCGTATCGTAAAACGCGATGAAACTTTCTCTTTGATTTTTTTCTCCCCGAGACGGAATATATGGAATTGGAGTTGAGGTCGGTGGAGGTCCAGGGGGCCCACGATATAGGGGCGCGCCCAATAGTGGGGCGCCCCCCTGTCTCGTGGACAGGGTGTGGGCCCCCTGGTGTATTTCTTTCGCCCAGAAATTCTTATTAATTCCAAAAAGTGCCTCCATGGATTTCTAGGACATTCCGAGAACTTTTATTTTCTACACATAAAACAACATCATGGCAGTTCTGCTGAAAACAACGTCAGTCCGGGTTAGTTTCACTCAAATCATGCAAGTTAGAGTCCAAAACAAGGGCAAAAGTGTTTGGAAAAGTAGATACGTTGGAGACGTATCAACTCCCCCAAGCTTAAACCTTTGCTTGTCCTCAAGCAATTCAGTTGATAAACTGAAAGTGATAAAGAAAAACTTTTACAAACTCTATTTGCTCTTGTTGTTGTAAACATGCAAAGCCATCATTCAGGTTTCAACAATATTATAAACTAACTATACTCACAATAACACTTATGTCTCACAATTACTCATATCAATAACATAATCAGCTAGCGAGCCATAATAATAAAACTCAGATGACAACACTTTCTCAAAACAATCATAAATGCAGAACACCTTTAAAGATCAAGGACTGACTAAACATTGTAATTCATGGTAAAAGAGATCCAGTCAAGTCATACCCAATATAAACCAATAGTAATGAATGCAAATGACAGTGTGCTCTCCAGCGGGTGCTTTTTAATAAGAAGGGCGATGACTCAACATAAAAGTAAATAGATAAGCCCTTCGCAGAGGGAAGCAGGGATTTGTAGTGGTGCCAGAGCTCGATTTTAAAACGGAGATTGAATAACATTTTGAGCGGCATACTTTCGCTGTCAACACAACAACTATGAGATGGTTGTATCTTCCATACTACATGCATTATAGGCAGTTCCCACGCATAATGGTAAAAGTTTATACTCCCCCAACCACCAACAGACATCAATCCATGGCTTGCTCGAAACAAGGAGTGCCTCCAACTAACAACAATCCTGGGGGAATTTTGTTTAATTATTTTGATTTGCTTTGATCTTTTTGGATCATGGGACTGGGCATCCCGGTTACCAGCCCTTTCTCGTGAATGAGGAGCGGACTCCACTCCTCTAACAATAACCAACCTAGCATGGAAGATATAGGCAGCCCTAGTTGTAACATGAGCTGCCCGAGCATACAAAACATAATTTCATTTGAAGGTTTAGAGTTTGGCACATACAAATTTACTTGGAACGACAGGTAAATACCGCATATAGGAAGGTATAGTGGACTCATATGGAACAACTTTGGGGTTTTAAGGAGTTTGGATGCACAAGTAGTATTCCCGCTTAGTACAGGTGAAGGCTAGCAAAAGACTGGGAAGCGACCAACTGAGAGAGCAACAACAGTCATAAACATGCATTAAAACTAATTCACACCGAGTACAAACATGAGTAGGATATAATCCACCATGAACATAAATATTGTGAAGGCTATGTTGATTTTGTTTCAACTACATGCGTGAACATGTGCCAAGTCGAGTCACTCAATTCATTCAAAGGAGGATACCCTCCCATCATACCACATCATAATCATTCTAATAGCATGTTGACACGCAAGGTAAACCATTATAACTCAAAGCTAATGAAGCATGGCACAAGGAACTATAATCTCTAAATGCTATTGCAAATATGTTTACTTCACAATAAGCTGAATCAGGAACAATGAACTCATCATATTTACAAAAACAAGAGAGGTCGAGTTCATACCAACTTTTCTCATCACAATCAGTCCATCATATATCATCGTTATTGCCTTTCACTGGCACGACCGAACGATGTGTATAATAATAAGAGTGCACATGCATTGGACTAAGCTGGAATCTGCAAGCATTCAACTCAAGAGAGAAGACAAATAATATAGGCTCTAAATTAAATAAACAATCATGCAAACAAGAGCCACTAAACATTTTCAATATGGTCTTCTTGACCCCCAAAGGAAAGAAAAGAAAATAAAACTATTTACACGGGAAAGCTCCCAACAAGTAAAAGAAGAACGAGAAAATATTTTTGGGTTTTCATTTTAATTTCTACTACAAGTATGGAAATTAAGATAACTAATTTTTTTGGGTTTTCTCAAGGTTTATCAAACGCACAAGAAGAAAACTAGAAAAGGAAATTTAAACTAACATGGATAATACAATGAAAGAGTATCAGCACCAACGACTAGTGTGTGAACATGAATGTAAAGTCGGTGAGAAATACGTACTCCCCCAAGCTTAGGCTTTTAGCCTAAGTTGGTCTAATACCAGGGACCGCCTGGCTGATATCCATAAGTGAAACCAGGGTCGTACTGAGATGCAGCGGCAACCGCCTCCTGAGCTACAGCGTGTTGGCGAGCTGCCTCCGCTCTCCTCTCGTGATCAGCTGCTTCCTCCCTGGTAACAACATGTCTTACTTTTGCATGATAATCGAAAAGGTAGGGAGCAGGAAGAGTAACATGGACGACATTGCGTCTGTCATAGGTTAGTTGATATTGGAGGAATTGATCATTCCTCCCAAGAAATTGATGACTCACCATAGCTTCATAATCCAAATAAACAGGAGGTATTATCATATCTCCCTCTCATGGGGCTATGCCAAGATAATTAGCCACGCGGGTTGCATAAATTACTCCGATTTTTTTTCCCTTTCTACTATTATTCTGCAACCTACGTGCAACTATTTCCCCCAAGTTATAGCCTTTAAAACCTAACACAACACTCTTGAGGATACTCAGATCAGGGACACACATGTGACATGCTTCATCCTTACCATTAATACATCTACCGATGAAGAGAGCAAAATAATGTATAGCAGGAAAGTAAATGCTCCCTATGGTAGCTTGTGCTATGTCCCTAGATTCTCCCACGGTAATACTAGCAAGGAAATCTCTAAATTCAGATTTGTGAGGATCATTAATATTACCCCACTGCGGGAGTTTGCAAGCAGTTGTAAAATCCTCTAAATCCATGGTATAAGATGTATCATAAACATCAAATATGACACTAGGAGAATTACGCGTACAGTTATATTTAAACCTCCGCACAAAGGAATCAGTCAATTGATAGTATTGGGGACACTTATCTTGTAGGAAGTCCTCCAGCTCAGCATTACGCACATACGCGTCAAATTCCTCCTTGAAGCCTGCTTTGACCATAAAATCATCGGATGGCCACTCACAAGCTCGTACATCCGCGTTCCTCGGCAATTCAACATCTTCCTCACGTGTAGCAATCCTGGACCCTTTCTTCACCGAGGAACCACCTTGGTACATTCTCCTAAGCATATTTATTTTTCTGAAATAATTCTGAAATTTTAGTGACTTCAAAATAAAAGTGAGTAAAACTTAACAAGAATGGTAGCAACTACTCCTACAAGTGCCTAAAGCCTATATCATGCATTAGAATTACTTGGATCCTCATAAATTTAACATGCAAGCTCAAGAACAGGGTCACCAAGGTAGCAAGGATTTGCAATGAATAAAGCACTAGAACAAAAACTAATTGGACCAATGGAGGAGTCACATACCAAGCAACAATCTCCCAAACAGTTTTGTGAATGGAGCTTTGAGCAAGGAGATCGAAAGTCGCAGCAAAATGAGCTAGAACTCGTGCTTAAGCTGGATGGGGGTTTTTTTGGGTAGAAGATGGATTGTGTGGGTGCTGGCATAAGTGGAGGGGGGGCACCAGGGGCCCATGAGACAGGGGGCGCGCCCTCCACTCTCGTGGTCTGGTGCTTGCCCCTCCTGCAGTGATTTTAGTGCCTAAAATCCTCAAATATTCCATAAAAAATCATACTAAATTTGCAAGGCATTTGGAGCACTTTTATTTTCAGGATATTTTTTATTGCATGGATAAATCAGAAAACAGACGGATGATACTATTTTTGTTTTATTTATTATAAATAACAGAAAGTAAAAAGAAAGTACAGAAGGTTGTGCCTTCTAGTTTCATCCATCTCATGAGCATCAAAATGAATCCACTAACAAGGTTGATCAAGTCTTGTTAATAAACTCATTTCGAATAACACGGAACCGGAGAAATTTCGAAGTGACACTAAGTTACCTCAACGGGGATATGAAAATCTCCAACAATAAGGATATCATACTTTTTCTTGACAGTAGGGAGAGGAAATTCAAAACCTCCAATAATAATTGATGGAATTTTCTCAATAGTATTTATGCTATGAACTTGGATTTGCTTCCTCGGAAAATGTACCGTATGCTCATTTCCGTTAACATGAAAGGTGACATGGCCCTTGTTGCAATCAATAACAGCTCCTACAGTATTTAAAAAGGGTCTACCAAGAATAATAGACATACTATCGTCCTTGGGAATATCAAGAATAACGAAGTCTGTTAAAATAGTAACATTCGCAACAACAGGCACGTCCTCACAAATGCCGACAGGTATAGCATGTGATTTGTCAGCCATTTGCAAAGATATCTCAGTAGGTGTCAACTTACTTAATTCAAGTCTACGGTACAAGGAAAGAGGCATAACACTAACACCGACTCCTAAATCACATAAAGCAGTTTTAACATAATTTCTTTTAATAGAGCAAGGTATAGTGGGTACTCCGGAATCACCAAGTTTCTTAGGTATTCCACCCTTAAAGGTATAGTTGGCAAGGATGGTGGAAATATCAGTTTCAGGTATTTTCCTCTTATTAGTGATGATATATTTCATATATTTAGCATAAGGGTTTGTTTTAAGCATATCCGTTAAGGGCATGCGTAAGAAAGTAGGTCTAATCATTTCAGCAAAACGCTCAAAGTCCTCATCATCCTTTGTCTTGGATGGTTTAGGAGGAAAGGGCATGGGTTTTTGCACCCATGGTTCTCTTTCTCTACCATGCTTCCTAGCAACAAAATCTCTCTTATAATTTCTTGATTGTGGGTTATCAAGACCAATGGCGGGTTCAATTTCTTTTTCATTGTTATTACTAGGTTGGGCATCTACATGAACTTCATTATTAGCATTATCATTAGGTTCATGTTTTTCTCAGGATTGTGTTTCAGCATCAGAGATAGAAGTATTATTAGGATTCTAAGTTATTTCTACATTAGGTTCACTAGAAGTTTGCAAAGTCCTATCATTCTTCTTTTTCTTCTTCTTAGAAGAACTAGGAGCATCTATATTATTATTCTGAGAATCTTGTTCAATTCTTTTAGGGTGGCCTTCAGGATACAAAGGTTCCTGAGTCATTCTACCAGTTCTAGTAGCCACTCTAACAGCAAAGTCATTTTTATTATTTAATTCAGCAAGCAATTCATTCTGAGCCTTAAGTACTTGTTCAGCTTGAGTAGCAACCATGGAAGCATGTTTACTAGTGAGTTTAAGTTCACTTTTAACTCTAGCTACATAATAATTCAAGTGTACTATCGTATAAGCATTATTCTTCAATTGTCGACCAACGTAATCATTGAAATTTGCTTGTCTATTCATGAAATCATAAAATTCATCTAAGCAAGGGCTATGAAATTTAGTAGATGGGATTTCATCTTTATCATATCTATAGAGAGAATTTACCTTTACTACCTGTGTCGGGTTGTCAAGACAATGTGTTTCCTCAACAGGCGGTATATTAAGACCATGTATTTCTTCAATAGGAGGTAAATTCATAACGTCTTCAGCTTTAATACCTTTCTCTTTCATTGATTTATTTGCCTCTTGCATATCTTCAGGACTGAGAAATAGAACACCTCTCTTCTTCGGAGTGGGTTTAGGAATAGGCTCAGGATTTGGCTCAATTGGTTTAGGAATTTCCTCAGGAATTGGCTCAGGGAGAGTCCTATTATTTTCATTATTCAATAGTAATTCAACTTTGTCGACTATTCTTTCCCTAAAAACACAACCAGCACAACTATCCAAGTAATCCTTGGAAGCATTGGTTAGCCCATTATAGAAGATATCAAGTATTTCATTTTTCTTAAGTGGATGATCAGGCAAAGCATTAAGTAATCAAAGAAGCCTCTCCCAAGCTTCTGGGAGACTCTCTTCTTTGATTTGCACAAAGTTATATATTTCCCGCAAGGCAGCTTGTTTCTTATGAGCAGGGAAATATTTAGTAGAGAAGTAATAAATCATATCCTGGGGACTATGCACACAACCAAGAGCAAGAGAATTATACCAAGTATTAGCATCACCCTTTAATGAGAACGGAAATATCTTAAGGATATAAAAGTAGCGAGATTTATCATCATGAGTAAACAGGGTAGCTATATCATTCAACTTGATAAGATGTGCCATAACAGTTTTAGATTCAAGGCCATAAAAAGGATTGGATTCTACCAAAGTAATAATTTCAGGATCAACAGAGAATTCATAATCCTTATCAGTAACACAAATAGGTGAAGTAGCAAAAGTGGGGTCAGTTTCATTCTAGCATTAAGAGATTGCTGCTTCCATTTAGCTAATAATTTCTTAAGATCATATCTATCTTTGCAGGCAAAAATAGCTTCAACAGCTTCTTTATTCATAACGTAACCCTCAGGAACAATGGACAATTCATAATCATTCGGAGAATGTTCATCATCACTATCATCAATAATAGCATCTTCAATAATTTCATTCTCTCTAGCCCTAGCAAGTTGTTCATCAAGAAATTCACCTAATGGCACAGTAGTATCACGCACAGAAGTAGTTTCATCATAAGTATCATGCAAAGTAGAAGTGGCATCATTGATAACATGCGACATATCAGAATTCATAGTAGTAACAGGTTTAGGTGTCGCAAGCTTATTAATAACAGAAGGAGAATCTAGTGCATAGCTAGATGGCAGTTCCTTACCTCCCCTCGTAGTTGAGGGATAGATATTGGTTTTAGCGTCTTTCAAGTTCTTCATAGTGATCAACAGATATAAATCCCAAGTGACTCACAGAATAGAGCTCTGCTCCCCGGCAACGGCGCCAGAAATTAGTCTTGATAACCCACAAGTGTAGGGGATCGCAACAACTTTCGAGGGTAAAGTATTCAACCCAAATTTATTGATTTGAGACAAGGGAGCCAAAGAATATTCTTGAGTATTAGCAGTTGAGTTGTCAATTCAACCACACCTGGATAACTTAGTATCTGCAGCAAGGTATTTAGTAGCAAAGTAGTATAATAGTAATGGTAACGGTGGTAAAAGGTAAAGATAGTAGTAGCAATATTTTTGGTGTTTTGTAGTAGTTGTAACAGCAGCAACGGAAAAGTAAATAAGCACAGAACAATATGTGAAAAGATCGTAGGCAATGGACCAGTGATGGATAATTATGCTGGATGCGATTCCTCATGTAATAGCTATAACATAGGGTGACACAAAACTAGCTCCAGTTCATCAATGTAATGTAGGCATGTATTCCGTAAATAGTCATACGTGCTTATGGAAAATAACTTGCATGGCATCTTTTGTCCTACCCTCCCGTGGCAGTGGGGTCCTAGTGGAAACTAAGGCATATTAAGGCCTCATTTTAATAGAGAACCGGACCAAAGCATTAACACATAGTGAATACATGAACTCCTCAAACTACGGTCATCACCGAGAAGTATCCCGATTATTGTCACTTCGGGGTTGTCGGATCATAACATATAATAGGTGACTATAGACTTGCAAGATAGGATCAATAACACACATATATTAATGAAAACATAATAGGTTCAGATCTGAAATCATGGCACTCGGGCCCTAGTGACAAGCATTAAGCATAGCAAAGTCATGGCAACATCAATGTCATAACATAATGGATACTAGGGATCAAACCCTAACAAAACTAACTTGATTACATGATAAATCTCATCCAACCCATCACCGTCCAGCAAGCCTATGATGAAATTACTCACGCACGACGGTGAGCATCATGAAATTGGTGATGGAGGATGGTTGAGGATGACGACGACGACGAATCCCCCTCTCCGGAGCCCTGAACGGACTCCAGATCAGCCCTCCTGAGAGAGATTAGGGCTTGGCAGCGGCTCCGTATCGTAAAACGCGATGAAACTTTCACTCTAATTTTTTTCTCCGTGAGACGGAATATATGGAGTTGGAGTTCAGGTCGGTAGAGGTCCAGGGGGCCCACGAGATAGAGGGCGCGCCCTATAGGGGGGGCGCCCCCTGTCTCGTGGACATGGTGTGGGCCCCCTGGTGTATTTCTTTCGCCTAGAAATTCTTATTAATTCCAAAAAGTGCCTCCATGGATTTCCAGGACATTCTGAGAACTTTTCTTTTCTACACATAAAACAACATCATGGCAGTTCTGCTGAAAACAGTGTCACTCCGGGTTAGTTTCATTCAAATCATGCAAGTTAGAGTCCAAAACAAGGGCAAAAGTGTTTGGAAAAGTAGATACATTGGAGACGTATCATCGTCCCGGAGGATCTCACCTGATCCGAAAAGAAGGACGATGCCCGAAGGTGACTCTTCGGCCGCTCGAAGTCCGGGGTGTTCGGCTCCTAGAGAGACCAAAAACAAAAGCCCCAAACTATCCGACATACAGCTGGATATGTTGACGGGTCTTCTGCGGCAAGCGCCTATCTCGTAGGAACATCGTACCTTAATGGGTACGGTGATTAAGAGAATTTTGTCCGCAAAAAGTGGACTAAATGAAGCTTTTGTGAGCCTGCTAAGAGGCTTCGAGGTATGTAATGTGGCATTTTTTTGTGCTGTAAATGTAACGTGTACTGTGTATAGATAATAGCCCCTGAGACTCTGGTTGCCATCCAATTGGGGCGATCAGAGGATCATAATAGAAATAATCTCAGGTAATAATTTTGCCATTTTGTTACACAGGCGGCTGCAGCCCCGGCAACTGCCCGGGCTGCCATATTTGCCGCACTGAAACGACAACTTGATGTGGCGGATGAGGACATCATGCTCGTGAATAAGCGTCTTGACGAGGTGCAAGGTATGTCTTTTGGGCAGTCAGTAAGTATGAATGAGAGCATGATGCTGGGATTTATAATATGCTTTGACTGCAGATGGTGCTGCCTCCGTGGAGACTCTTCGGGCTGAGCTTGCCCGCGCCAAGGAGCAAGCCAGGATAAGCAACGCGGCACCGAAAAAGTAGCTGGTGAATTGAAAGCTGAATAGGCTGCTCATCACCAAAGTGAGGAGAAAATAGCCAACATGGCTCTCGAGCTAAAGGATGCCGTTGGCCGATATGACCTTCTCGAAAGGGAGAACCAGGCAAAAACGGCGGACCTAGAGAAGGCCTTACAAGCGGCAAAGGAAACTCGATCTCTGATCAGAGCGGCTCGGGAGGAGCTCCGGCAAGCCAGCGAGATCGCGGATGGGAAGCCATTTTTATTGCGAACTAAGTTCGGCGATCCGAAGTATGCCCCTCTTGATCAAGGGTGGAGTTCTCCGGATGCATACTTGGACTTATCGAAGAGTGCTGCTGATGCGATGCGGTTTTTCCAAGTCCAAGAAGATCATGAAGAGGAAAGACTGTTCTGGTCGCAGTTCAGCATGCCAAGGCATCTGCTGCTGTTGAACGAGCAGATGGCCGAATGGGCAGAGCTCCATAGGTTATCCAGACTTGCCATGAAGGCTGTCGTGGACCACCTATGGCCTGAGGAACCAAGTCCGTATAGTTATTTTGGTTTGGTGCAATGATTTATTTGTGCGGTGCCGCATATAATGCTATCAAGCGATCGACGTGTATAGAGGGTGCGCGGATGGCCCTTGCCCGTGTGAAGACATACTGGGTGAAGATGGAGGCCACCCATATTGCGATTAGGGGTCCGCCCGGGGGCCAGGACCTGCCAAAGCACTATTTCAAAGAAGTCTTAGAGGGTTCCCGCTTAATAGAGGCTCAATGCTCAAAATATATCATGTTCGAATGACATGTATTCGAATTGTAAAAACAATGCTTTTGATGATAAAAGCTATATTTATACTTTTGCCCATAAAGTATTTTAGTGCCTCCTGTGCGGCCATTTATGTATATAACCTGAAAGTTTGTAGTCGTCGGCTTCAGCCCCCTCCCGTATAACGAGGGGGTGTTTGGAAAAGCACTTGATCACACTTTAATCCAATGTCTTGGTCCTTTTAAGGAGGTGATAGTGCGGCGAACTAGGCAATCGGACTATAGAGCTTTAACACTTTCAGTTATTTTGGTTTGGTGCAATGATTTATTCGTGCGGTGCCGCATATAATGCTATCAAGCGGTCGGCATGTATACAGGGTGCGCGGATGGCCCTTGCCCGTGTGAAGACATACTGGGTGAAGATGGAGGCCACCCATATTGCGACTAGGGGTCCGCCCGGGGGCCAGGACCTGCCAGAGCACTATTTCAAAGAAGTCTTAGAGGGTGCCCGCTTAATAGAGGCTCAGTGCTCAAAAAATATCATGTTCGAATGACATGTATTCGAACTGTAAAAACAATGCTTTTGATGATAAAGGCTATATTTATACTTTTGCCCGTAAAGTATTTTAGTGCCTCTTGTGCGGCCATTTATGTATCTAACCTGAAAGTTTGTAGTCGTCGGCTTTAGCCCCCTCGCGTATAACGAGGGGGTGTTTGGAAAAGCACTTGATCACACTTTAATCCAACGTCTTGGTCCGTTTAAGGAGGTGATAGTGCGGCGAACTAGGCAATCACACTATTGAGCTTTAACACTTTCAGTTAGCCATAGGAGTTTGACAGTGGGGCTACTATATAGCCCCTGGTATGTCCGCATTTATCCGAATACGGTGCATTTACATATGTGACCGGGAAACTGGTCCTTCGTTAATGCGGAGGAATCGCGAAGATTCCACTGAGTCATCGAGTGGTTGACCAGCTCTCGCCTTATCATGATAGTCAGTTTTCGGTTTTCTCTACTGAGGTGCTCATCCGAATGAACCATGGCACAATCGCAGTAGTTCTCCCTATGCCACCTTAGTTGATATAGCGGAAACGTAAGGTAGCAAAACATGGGAGCCGGGTAAACCCAACATTTGACCAAAGACATGATTCAGAGCTGATGCATATAACGCCAAACTCGCGACGCCGAACACTCCCGAAGGTATTCAGACTTTACAACATACACCGGGCTGAATACAGCCCCTGGTAATGAACCCTGGATTTCAAGGTACGTGCGGCAATCCTGCGTGACGAAAGAGCGCCTGTGGTGACATCATAGATCTCAAAAACACACTGGTTGCTGATTCTGTAACGTCTATTTTAGTACGGCGAATCATAAGCTCGCCAATAACGTCGGTATCCCTCTTGGTCATTTTAAGTGCCAGGAGAGTATGCAACAACAAGAGATAATAAAAAGGTTTACACAGAGTCTTAATCTAAAAAAGAAACCTTTAAACGGGGCCCTACTGCACGTCTGCGCCTTTGTCTTCGTTGTGCCGTTTCCTTGAAGGGTATAGCATGGTGGCCATCTGTAAAAAAAAAAGAAAAAACCAGGTGAAAGAATCTGGTGTGACCGTGAGCAAGGTTAGTTTGTTTTAAGGAACCATGAAAATGTAGTTTCCTGGGTCAAGCCAAACTATGGACTTCTTACATGCAGGCAGCCCCCAGCGCCACATAGGGAATTTTGAGTGTATATTTATATATACGGGGAGACATGTACAGTCTTCTTATGGGCTGTTCTTATGGGGGCATAGCCGCTAATCAAGCTCAGGTTTATCTGAGCTGCTACACCCAGGTGTGCACCGAACACGTTTAGCTGTGTCCGCGGTCTTGAAGACCGATGAGTTGCTCGGGTTGAAAAGGCCACTTCGTGATTCGGCTGCTAGAGCCGCCACGTATTCTTCTATATGAAGAAAATGCTCCGTGTTTCCGCTGATCGTGATAACGCCACGCGGACCGGGCATCTTTAGTTTGAGATAAGCATAATGCAGGACTGCATTGAAACGGGTGAAGGCCGTTTTTCCGAGTAGTGCATGATAGCCACTTCGGAACGGAGCAATGTCGAAGATTAGCTCTTCCCTTCGAAAGTTATCGGCAGAACCGAATACAACCTCCAACGTTAGAGAGTCGGTGCAACGGGCCTCTACGCCTGGTATGACTCCTTTAAAGGTAGTGCTGCTTTGGTTGATTCTTGATGGGTCTATCCCCATCTTGCAGATAGTGTCCTGATATATCAGATTGAGACTACTGCCACCATCCATCAGGACTCGGGTGAGGTGGTATCCGTCGATTATTGGGTCGAGCACTAAGGAAACCGAACCCCCGTGTCAGATACTAGTTGGATGATCCCTGCAATCATAGGTGATCGGGCAGGCCGACCATGGGTTGAATTTGGGGGCGACGGGCTCTACAGCATATATGTCTCGGAGTGCGCGTTTGCGCTCCCTCTTTGGGATGTGAGTGACATAAATCATGTTCACTGTTTTGACCTCCGGTGGAAATTTTTTCTGTCCCCCTGTGTTCGGCTAGTGAGACTCATCCTCGTCTTCAATTTGCGGCCCCTTCCCTTTGTGTTCAGCGTTGAGCTTGCCGGCCTGCTTGAAGACCCAACATTCTCGGTTGGTGTGATTTGCTGGTTTATCGGGGGTGCCATGAATCAGACAGGACCTGTCTAGAATTTTATCTAGACTGGACGGACCATCTCTGCAGCCTTTAAAAGACTTTTTCCGTTGACCGGGTCTAGATCCCCTGAATCCGGCATTTACCGCTGTATTGTCTGGGATGTCTTCCTTGTTTCGACATTTTTTTATTGCGTCGTGGTTTTCCATTGCCATCCCTGATTTTGGATGTGCCTGGTTCGCTGGTGCTACTATGGGCCAACCAATTGTCCTCACCCGCGCAAAAGCGGGTCATGAGTGTAGTTAGGGCTGCCATTGTCCTTGGCTTTTCCTGGCCGAGGTGTCTGGCAAGCCGTTCATCCCAGACACTGTGTTTGAAAGCTGCTAAGGCTTCGGCATCCGGACAGTCGATGATTTGGTTCTTCTTGGTGACAAATCTATTCCAAAGCTTACGGGATGACTCTCCGGGTTGTTGGGTTATGTGACTTAGATCGTCTGTGTCCGGAGGTCGGACATAGGTCCCTTGAAAATTTTCCCTGAAAGCATCCTCGAGCTCCTTCCAGCTTCCAATTGAATTTTTGTGAGGCTTTTCAGCCAGTGCCGAGCTGGTCCTTTGAGCTTGAGGGGTAGGTATTTGATGGCGTGGAGATCGTCTCCACGAGCCATGTGGATGTGAAGAATAAAGTCTTCTATCCAGACCATAGGGTCTGGCGTTCTGTCGTATGCCTCGATGTTTACGGTTTTAAAACCCTCTAGAAATTCATGATCCAGCACCTCATCGGTGAAGCACAGGAGGTGCATAGCGCCCCTGTATTTGGCTATGTTGTGGCGTGGGTCCGACAGTTGTAGTGTTCGGTGTTGATTCCGAACTGGTAGGCGACCGGTATAGTCGGTTTGGTGGCCATGATCTTGTATAGGAGCACATTCCCTAGATCCGTAAATGGACCTGGTTATGCCAGCTCTTTTGTCCAGGTGCTCATGTAGATTGTGTTTCTCGTACTTGGCTGCAACCTCCCTTCCTTTATGGGGAGGGGGTGCTGGTTTGTGTGCGGCGTTGTAAGCCACTTTGTCTCGGCCACGAGGTGGTTGGTCTGGTTGGTCGATCGTATTGTTTTTCGGCGGTATGGGCGCGATAGCCTCATCGTCAAATTTGGGCAGCAATTTACGTTTTGGATAGCTCTTTGTTTGGCGATTGCCGCCATATCTTTCCTCAGTGTCGAGCACTTAGTTCCATTTGTCGTTGAGCGTATCCTATGCGGCTTTAAGCCGTTGCTTCTGCTTCTTCTAGCTCCTCGCGGTGGCAATAAGTCTCTTTTGGAGGTGCTCTTGTTCCAAGTATTTTTCAGGGATGATGAATGCATCGTCATCCAGACGGTTCTCCTTTTCAGAGACAGGTTCATAAGTGGCGTCTACGGCATCACTGTGATCGGACAGCGGCCCTGGACTATGTTCGCCATTTCCTTGCCCGTTCTGCTTCGTGGCTGGGCCTTCTGGATCTTCATTGTCTTCAGCGTCGTCCGGAGTGCTATTGTCTCTTGTGCCGGTATCGCTATTTTTTACCATGGCGTGGTTTAGAGCAGCGCCGCTAACGTTGGTGCTTCGTCTCCTTCTCAGGAGGCTTATCCCCAACTGTATCCTTTTTATCCTTGCCATTGTTTTCTTTGGGTGTATCCACCATGTAAATGTCGTATGACGAGGTGGCTGTCCAGCGCCCTGTGGGTGGTGGTTCTTGTTCTTCTCCGGCATCGTCGTCCATACCATCGATGTCTTCGGAGTCGAAATCAAGCATGTCGGTTAGGTCGTCGACAGTGGCTATTAAGTGGGTGGTGGGTGGGTAACGAATTTCCTCGTTGTTCGCTTCCCACTCAAGCCGGACATAGTTCGGCCAAGAATCTCCTGTCAAGGAGAGGGATTTCAATGATTTTAACACATCACCCAAGGTTGAGCGTTGGAAGATGTCCGCGGAGCTAAACTCCAAGATCGGCGCCCAGTCAGATTCGATGGGCACGGATACACGCGGTTCGGAACCTATGGCCGGAGACGACTCCGAGGGTCCGATGGCATAGACCTCATTGGAGGTTAGATCTGTGTTCGCCTCTAGCATCGTTGAGTATGCGGTGTCGGTGGCGGGGTCCATCCTCCCGTCCTCGGGTGGCACGCTCTGCTCTGGATCTAGGGTTGGAGCAGTTACAGGTGCTATCTCTGAGCACCGGCCGATGACAGATCTAGGTCATGCTCATTGTGGCAACAGGGTGCATCTGTCATGGGTTCGAATCCGTCAAAAATCAAGTCTCCACGGATTTCGGCTGTGTAGTTCAAGCTTCCAAACCTGACCTAATGGCCAGGGGCGTAGCTATCGATCTGCTCCAGATGGCCAAGCAAGTTGGCCCGCAGTGCGAAGCCGTCGAATACGAAGATCTGTCTGGGGAGAAAAATCTCACCCTGGACTGCGTTGTAGTAGATGATAGAAGGAGCCATCGAGCCTTATGGTGACGACACAGTGGAACTCTCAATGAAAGCACCAATGTCGGTGTCAAAACCGGCGGATCTCTGGTAGGGGGTCCTGAACTATGCGTCTAAGGCTAATGGTAATAGGAGGCAGGGGACACGATGTTTACCCAGGTTCAGGCCCTCTCTACGGAGGTAATACCCTACTTCTTGCTTGATTGATCTTGATGATATTACAAGAGTTGATCTACCACGAGATCGTAGAGGCTAACCCTAGAAGCTAGCCTATGATTATGATTGTTCTCATCTTACGGACTAAAGCCTCCGGTTTATATAGACACCGGAGGGGGCTAGGGTTACACAGAGTCAGTTACAGAGAAGGGAATCTACACATCTGAATCGCCAAGCTTGTCTTCCATGCAAAGGAGAGTCCCGCCCGGACACAGGAAGAAGTCTTCTATCTTGTATCTTCATAGCCCAACAGTCCGACATAGGCATATAGTCCGGCTGTCCGAGGACCCCCTAATCTAGGACTCCCTTAGGAACTGCCTATGATTTATCTAGCATGGAAAGTGTTGGGATGCTCCAAGTCATTTTCGTTGGTAGTAAAAGTATGCCTCTCAAAAATAATTTTATCTCTCAATTTAAGCTTTGAGCTCTGGCACCTCTACAAATCACTACTTCCCTCCGTGAAGGGCCATTCTTTTACTTATGCAATTTTTATTTTGAATTTGAGTTTCCATCTTCTCTTATAAAGCACCAACTAAGGGGCACTATGATCGTATTTGAGCATTGGGTGTAGCTAATATTCGAGTGTGTTTCATGAATGGATCAATGATTGAGCATGATGGGCTAGGGATAACTTGCTTTAGTGCTGATATTTTGAAAGACATGGTTGCTTGTTGGTATGCTTGAGTATTAAAGTATTCATGTCAAAACTAGACTATTGCTTTGAATCATATAAAAGTCCATATGTCCATGCTATAAAGAAAAGAATGTGATGAACATGCTAGGCAGCATTCCACATCAAAAATTCTATTTTTATCATTTACCTACTCGAGGATGAGCAGGAATTAAGCTTGAGGATGTTGATACGTCTCCAATGTATCTATAATTTTTGATTGTTCCTTGTTGTTATATTATCATTCTTGGATGTTTTACAATCATTTTCTAGTCATTTTATATCATTTTTTGGTACTAACCTATTGACATAGTGCCCAGTGCCAGTTGCTGTTTTCTGCATGTTTTTTACATTGCAGGAAATCAATATCAAACGGAGTCCAAACGCAACGCAACTCCTAGAGAAATTTTTTTGGGGAGCAGCACCCACTAGGGTTCGCTAGGAGGCCCAGGCGCGCCCTGGGGGGTTGTGCCCACCTCGGGTGCTCCCCGAACCGCCTCTTTTCTCTATAAATACCACAATATTCTAGAAACCCCAGGGGAGGCGACAAAATATTGATCCAGCCGCCGCAGAGTCCAGAACCACCAGATCCAATCTAGACACCGTCATGGAGGGGTTCACCACTTCCATTGGTGCCTCTCCTATGATGCGTGAGTAGTTCTTTGTAGACCTACGGGTCCGTAGTTAGTATCTAGATGGCTTCCTTTCTCTCTCTTGATTATCAATACAATGGTATGATGTAAGTCTTTTGGCGGTGTGTTAGTTGGGATCCGATAAACTTTGAGTTTATGATCAGATCTTTGATTTTATCCATGAAAGTTATTTGAGTCTTCTTTGATCTCTTATATGCATGATTTCTTATAGCCTCGTATTTCTTCTGCAATATTTGGGTTTTGTTTGGCCAACTTGATCTATTTATCTTGCAATGGGAAGAGGTGGTTTGTCCTGGGTTCGATCTTATGGTGCTTGATCCCAGTGACAGAAGGGGAACCGACACGTATGTATCATTGCTACTAAGGATAACAAGATGAGATCTATATCTGCCACAATAGATAAATGGATCTCGTCTACATCATGTCATCATTCTTATTGCATTACTCCGTTTTATCATGAACTTAATACACTAGATGCATGTTGGATAGCGGTCGGTGTGTGGAGTAATAGTAGTAGATGCAGGCAGGAGTCGGTCTACTAATCTTGGACGTGATGCCTATATAATGATCATTGCCTGGATATCATCATGATTATTTGAAGTTCTAAAAGTTGCCCAACAGTAATTGTTTTCCCACCGTTTGTTTTTTATCTCGAGAGAAGCCACTAGTGAAACCTACGGCCCCCGGGTCTCTTTTCATCGTATTTGCCTTTGTGATCTATTTTCCCTTGCATTTATTTTTAGATCTATTAAACCAAAAATACAAAAATACCTTGCTGCAATTTATTTGTTCCGCGATCTATTTATCCTATCTACCACTTGTTACCTCACGTTATTTGCCTACTTGAGGCGCCGTACCCGAAAGGGATTGACAACCCCTTTAACATGTCAGGTAGCGAGTATTTGTTATTTGTGTGCAGTTGTTGTTTACGTGGTGTGAGGAGGTTCTCCTACTGGTTCGATAACCTTGGTCTCATCACTGAGGGAAATAGCTACCGTTGCTATACTGCATCATTCCCTTCCTCTTTGGGGAAATACCGACGTAGTTCTAGCAGACATCAATGCACACCGAAAAGAATTTCGCAGAGGCCCTTTTTTGCATGATCCTCAACATTCCTGATAAGACAAATAATAATGTTAATGCTAGAGTCGGTCAACAGAATATTTGTGATAGACCACGTCTACACATGCAGCCTCCCACAGGCAATCAAAAATCTTGGTTCAAGCCAGATGCTGACTTCGTACTTAAAAAGGATCATAAGATGGAGGCATTCAAGTGGCTGAAACACATCCTGAAGTTCACTGATGGTTATGCATTGAATATAAGTAAGGGGGTCAATCTTTCAATGGGAAAAGTGACGGGGCTCAAGAGTCATGACTATCATGTGTGGATTGAGCGGATTATGCCGGTGATGGTTCAGGGCTATGTTCTCGAGCGTGTCTGGCGTGTGCTTGCGGAGCTAAGCCATTTCTTCTGCACACTTTGTGCTAAAGAAGTATGTCCTGAGATGATAAAAGAAATGCATAAGAAGGCGCCGGAGTTTATATGCAAGCTAGAGAAGATCTTCCCACTAGGCCTCTTTACTCCGATGACACATCTCATTTTGCACCTCGTGAATGATGTATTGTAGGGGGGCCCTGTGCAGAATTGTTGGTAGTACGACCCTGAGAGACAGAACAAGCATCCGAGACAGAAATGTGGAAACAAAGCTAAGATTGAAGCTTCCATAGCTGAGGCAGTTATCCTAGAGGAGGTGGCAGACCTCAGGACATCGTACTTTCCGGACCATGTTCCCACGCTGCACAATAAAGTGTCTCGATACAATACAAAAGAACCCAAGTATAATTCCAGACTGCCTCTATTCAACGGGCAAGGTGGTAGGGCTGGATGCCCGACACCTTATATCACGCCACAAGATGAGTGGGAGGATGTCATGTTCTATATCTTGCATAACATCAATGAAGTTGAGGATGAGTGGATGAGGTAATATCTTTGCACCTTTCTTGTAATCAATTTGTTATGTTCACTTTGCCTTGTTCTAATACCGTTTTTCCTATTTGAGTCAAGTCGTTGTTGAAGAGTGGACGGGAATGCTGCCTCGTACTGAACCGGAGGCACTTGCTCTTCTCCGAAAGGGTGCCAATGGAAGGAAAATTTTGTTGCGTGGTTCATGGAGAAAATAAATTTTCACACTTCCCTATTACGTAGTTCACCCTACAATTCGAATTAAACTCATGCACCTTATAATTTCAATTAAACATGTAGGGAAAAGATCCGAACACATCAATGGATGAAGAATTGAGATGGGTTTCCATGGGTTTTGACAATCAGGTCATGACATGCGAAAAGTATGATGTGAATGGGTATCGCTTCCATACAGAGGAGCACTAGGACAGTCGGCCTAATCCCAAAACTATAAATACCGGAGTCTTCACCGAAGGAGATAATAAAGTAGATTACTACGGAAGGGTAGGAAAATATACGAGCTTACATTCAAACGTGGCCGCGAACCCCTAAGTCTCACTGTGTTCAAATGCCGATGGTTCGACCCCAAAAAGGGTCTGAGACATACGCCTTTTGTTGGTTTAGTTGAAGTTAAACCATCAACCGTCTATGCCGGAGCTGATCTCTTTATTGCCGCTACCCATGCCATACAAGTATATTATCTGCCTTACCCATGCCAGAAAGAGTACCTAAAGGGTTGGGAAGTTGTGTTCAAGGTGTCTCCACATGGTAAGCTACCGGACCCGAACGATGATGCTTACTACAACATAAACCCCATCACGTACGAGGGAGTGTTCTTTCAAGAGCAACATGATGATGTGGTCCGAAACAAGGACAATGATGACTTGGGTTATGTTGACCTAGACCCAAACGACGATGACGCACAGACAGATGGTGAGGTAGTTGTGAATCAAAGAGACATAATTATGCTTGAAAATTTAAATGAAGACACTGACGATGAGGAAGATACTCCACCTCCGTCAGACAATGAAGAAGATATGCATGACAGTGATGATGAGACCGGTTGACAAATAGATTACAATAGTGATGATTCATATGGGTCCTAGAAAATGTAAGTTATTTAATGATGATTGAGGTAGATTACATTAGTATGCTTAATCTGCTCTTCTGTTATTAATGTTCTTTTCTGTATGCTTAATGTGCTCTTCTGTTATTAATGTTTTTGCTGTATGCTTGTTTATTTGATTTCCTTACTAATTGTTTATTCTCTTCTAATACAGGTTTGCTAATCATGGGCAAGTCCAGCGGTGCCGGTTTCCTCAACAAATTCAAATCACTTACTCGGAGTGGACGAGCCCACAAGGTCCCCCCCCCCCCGACTACACGATGTTGACACCTCACAGGGAGGTCGAGGGGTCGGGGGAGGAGACCCTAGAGGAGGAGGGGGTGGGGGGAGAGCCCCTAGAGGAGGAGGAGGAGGTTGGGGGAGAGGCACCCGGGTCAAAAAACTCCGGGCCGTGGCCGAAATAGGGGGGTCTTCTTCGATGCCCTCCTATACTAAGGCACCTTCTGAATCTGAGGAGGAGGAGTACGTTCCTAATGGTGAGGAGGAGGAGGGCGAGGAGGAAGATTCCAAGGAGGAGGAGTGCAAGGAGGAGGGTGAGGAGGAGGAGGGCGAGGAGGGTGGTGGAGGGGAGGTTGACCCCGAGTTGTGGGGTGACTTGCCATCGGGTGCTCTGAAGGGGTGGCTGCGTGGTATTGTTGGAGTACCTACACCACCTTCTATCGAGGCGCACAAGTGGCTCATTGAACCTGCGAGGACAGAGTAAGTGCCTCACAATCATATTTTCAACACATGACCACATTTTGTTATTGTACACATGCCAAATCTTTGATTCTTTTGCAGGAACAGGATCCTTCATGAAAAGGGCCGTAAACCGAACGGCCTTATCACTACCCTGTTGAAGGAGTTTTGGCCGGGCCTATTCTGCTCGCGGCCAGACAGGGACCTGGATCTGCGGGTTTTGGCCACGAGTGGGCCCACTACGAGGCTTCTAGCCACTCGGAGTACGGGATGGCTGCTAAGGCCGTGATCACCAAATTTTGGGTAAGTTCTATTCTGAATCACTTGTCCTCAGTTTTTTTTCATAGTTTATCATTTAATCACTCAACTCATGCCTTCTTTGCTTCTGGTTTTATGCATGATTGCAGGAACTCTATAGAGTTCTTGGCGAGCACAAGGCCAGAGCCGACGTGGTCTTGCTGGTGGCTGCGAAGAAGAAATCTCATCAATTGCAGTATCAGGTGCGCTGGGTTGCCGTCTCGCACTACTACCACACCTACCTTCATCAAAAGATGAGCAAAATTGAAGCACATAAGCAATGACTTACCTTGAATAGGGAGTAGTTCATCAAGGTAATTATTACTGACTTTTCATTCCAACATATAAGCAGTCAATTTAATTGTTTCGTGTTCACATGTCATGCTTCCATTTTTAGGTTATTCCTCCTTGGTGCTATGGAAAGGATGATGGATGGGCGAGTTTAGTGGATAGGTGGCTCGGTGACGATGCAGAGTTTGCTGCCAAGAGCAGCAAGGCCCGGGCTAACCGTGGAAAAGATGGGACACATGACCAAGGAAACAGGAACCACTGGGGCTTCAAGGACGTGAAGGTATATGTATATGCATGATGCATTTTTGTTCTTCTTTTGACCGTTATGTTCTTACGTATGGCTAACTTCTGTTTGACGTTGTAGGAGGACAAGTTGAAGAGGTCGCTCTTAGACATGGAGTCGTGGAAGATGGCCCGTGAGCGGAATGAGCGCAAGGCCGGCGAGAGCGAGTACTAAGGAGCACCTGCAGTCTTACATGGAGCAGTTTTAGAGGTTGCATCCTGGTCCGGATGCTCCATACATCATCCAGTCTTAGATCGACGACACGACCGTGGTGGCCATCCAGCTGAAGTCCCATGGCCGGTACCCATGTTTTGATGGCTAGATCACTGCTTCGGTCTCGTACACATGGCTTCGGGCTACCAACCCGAGCCCGTTAGAGAGTACAGGGCATTCGCAGCCTCCCTTAGCCCGCCAACATGCTGTAAGTACTTCCCCCTTATCTTCTTTCTCTCTAACTTTCTCAGTTTATTTTCAGCATTGCCCACTTAGAAACAACCTAAATTTGGTAGGCATATAAGGCCTTTGTCGAGCATAGGAATCTTGAGGTGCGGGAGTACTTGCAACGAGTGCAGGCAAACGATGATTACAACCATCAAATGATGATGGTTAGTTTTGCCCTCTTAAAATCAAGCTAAAATTTGCACTTTCATTCCTTCTGACTTTCTAGTTGTCTTGTTTAACTAACATCCAGACTATGTTGGCGTCTTGGACTAACCGCACGGATCTACTACAAATGGGACCCCACTACCTCCTGCTGGAGAACCCCCACAAGTGCTCATGTTCGATGAATGGGTGGCACTAGGCAGTGACACTCGGGTTAGTACATTTGCCCTTACAATCTCTTCATTCAACACTATCATATCATATTTACCATTACAATCTCTTCTCAAACATGTAGGGGGCTGGCGGCTCGACTCCAGTCACTCCAATCTAGCAAGGAGGTGGCGGTGGTGGTCTTGGCGGTGGAGGTCTTGGCGGTGCTGCTCTTGGCGGTGGTTGTCTTGCCTGATGTCGATGATGATACCTGTGCCTGTGGCCGTCATGCCATACTTATCATGCTCCTACTTCTTAGTTTCTTTAGATGACGATGATGATTTTCCATGTCTTGCAATACTTTTGTTCATGAAGTTTCGATGATGGTGATGTTGATGATCTTTAGATGATGAACTTGAGTATCTTTAGATGATTATGATGATCTTGAGTATCTTTAGATCATGAACTTGATGATGATCTTTGAGTATCAGATGATGATCTGTCATATTTCTGTGTATATATCATATTTTGTGTCTTTGAATGCTGTCAAATGGAGCCAGGAGTGACCAGCGGCTGCCGCGTGGCAGAGGTATGCCGTCGGCATACCTTTGGCACACTAGCCGTCGACATACCTCTGCCACACGGCAGCCCATGGTTGGCCAATGTGTTTGACGGCACCATCCGTTGCCGTCTAGTGAAAATCTGCGCTGATGGTGTTCCTATGCCGACGGCCGTACGGATGCCGACGGCCGTACGGATGCGTCGGCATATACGTCTATGTTGACGTCATTTCTATGCCGACAGTCTGACACAATTAGACCTAGGCCGACAGTAATGGACCTAAGCCGATGGCCTTCGGCCATCGGCATAGTGCGTTAGTGCGGTTGTGAGTGTGCGGTATAGCTGCCTTGGAAAGCGAGTGATACGGTGAGTGCAAATGGCAAGCAGACCAAGATCTCATGTACCGTGGAGACAGAAAAGTGGTAGTCCGTCGCACAACAAGATATCATGCACCCGGAGGATCAGGCTTGCTTGAAATACACGATTCCGACGAAGGCTGCAAGGCGAGCAATGGCCAGCGCATTCACCATTAGGTTCGTCACCTTATCATCTAGTTTATTCTTGATAAAAATCTAAAAAAATGCATGCACAACCAGTGTGCGATGTAGCATCGACATCACGAATCAGCCCCGTGACTCTTGGTGGAGTACGCGGATTGGTCGGATGAGCACCTGCCGGTGGGAGCAAACAAATTGGTCGTGGCAGGCAAAGATTTTTGCGTATGCCTCCTACCAATCCTTGAAGGTGCAATGCTGCACTTCCCTGAATGCGCTGCAAGTTGAGGCGATTACTATAAGTTAATCAGCAATCAACATACGAATCCAGGCAAAATGGATATAAAGATCTTGCATCACGGAGTGATACTTGTAGGAGCCCTCCCCCCGCCAAGATCCATGAAAACCGTAGATGAAAGGTTAGGAGTTGTCCCGGCGAAAGTGACATGGGATTAGAGGAAGATCTTCAGGTGGCCTCGTTGCACGGGAGGAGGAAGATGGATAAGGCATGGCTGATGTTCTCTTCCACTGTACTCAGCGGATTTCTCAAGGTAGACGATGGGCTGAAATTTAACTCTAGTTGGCTTACGGAACACACCACCGGTGAGATGCCCTGTTATCTCCATCTATACCAACTTGTCATGATGGTCCGTTTAAATCAAGTTGGTCCGTTCAAAAAATGCCTATTGATAAGGCACTTGTCATGATGGATTTAATGGAGCCCTTATCAAATCCGCTGGGGCATAACTGCCAAAGATTTTTATGAGCTCACTAATGATTTCTACCATGGAAGCATTAATTTATAGTCTATCAGTGGATCATTCATCACTTTCATACCCAAAACAGATAAACCTCAAAGTTCCACTGACTTTATACCCATCTCACTGCTTAACCAAACAATTAAGATCATCACAAATCTCCTGTCTAATAGACTACATAAGGTTATGCTTAAATTGGTTCATACAAATCAATATGTATTTTTATTAATTTAGATCAATCCAGGATTGTTTGGCATGGGCATTTGAGTACATTCATCAATGCAAATATTCAAAAAAGAAAATTGTGATTCTGAAGCTGGACTTTGAAAAGGCATTTCCACATTATTGAGCATGGAACAATCTTCCAAATTCTAGATCTAGAGGTTTTGGAGACAGATGGATGAACTGGATCAAAATGATTTTTAGCTTTGAATTTTCCTTGGTACTATTGAATGGGTCCCAGGAAATTAATTTCAATGCAGGGCGGTGAAACAAGGGGACCCTTTATCACCCCTTATCTTTGTGTTGGAAGATGGCCTTTTGAAGTCCATTCTTTAATGAAACCATGCATGCAAATCATATTCAAGCAACTATTATTTCCCAAGCCAATCAAGACTTCCTAGTCATCTGGTATGCTCATGATATAATTTTGGCTTTACGTGCCATGGAAAATTAGCTATAGAAAATTAACAATCTGTTGGCCCATTATGTTACACAAACTGAATTGTATATCAATTACAATAAATAGGTTTTTTGCCCATTAATGTGACTGATGGAAATCTAAATATGCTCCTTTGACTCCTTAGATGCAAGTTAAGAAGATTTCGCTTCATATACTTTCATCTCCCTCTTAGTGCTAGCAGGCTAAGAAATGAAGATTCCGCACCCATTTTCCAAACAACTGAAAAAGGATTGACACGTTGCTCTACATTGTTATCATATGATGGAACATTGCAATTGATAAAATTTGTGTTCTCCGCTTTGCCAATCTTTTTCTTGTGTTCTCTAGCCCTTCCTACAAGCATCATTGAACAAATTAATAAATACCTAAGACACTTTTCTTGGAGAAAGTATGGCAAGGAAAATTTAGGTCCTCCCCTAATTTGATAAGACAAGGTTTGCTAGCCTAAAGACAAAGATGTACTAAGAATTATGTATGTTGTGTGCATAATAAAGCTTTGTTCATGAAGAACATCGTCAAATTATTCAATAAAGAGAACCTTCCTTTGGTGCACGTGATTTGGGAAAGTTACTACTCATCACAGCTCCTAGGAAAGAAAATGGAAGGCTCGGGTTGGTGGAAATCTCATCTTAAGCTATTGCTCACTTTCAAGAAGAAACACAATCTAACTTTGGCTGGATAGGCCACTGCTTCAAAAGTTCCCTGAGTTGCACTCCTCTGCTAAGAATGATAACCAATCTCTCGCCAGCCTTGTCAACTCTAATGAAATTTTTGATCTCTTTTCATATAGTCCTGTTAAAAAGCTTTTGGTCAGTTCAATGAACGTCAAAACCACATTGACAAGCACAACAACAATCAAGCTCGGGACAAATGGATATGCCAGGGTAACAATAACAAGTACTCATCCAAACAAGTTGGAGTTGAGGTTGTATCCAGGAGTTCACACTCTTGGAGAATGCTAATCTCAGCTGGACAGGTGCAAGAACTAAAGCTTCCTACACACCATCAAAGTCTCACCCTTTTCTCTTTTCAGGCAGCCCTGGCAGATGGGCTTCAAATCACTTGTGGATGTTCTTGAAGGCAACCACCTAGTCTTTGTAAACTTCACCGGAGCACACCACATGTAAGTAAACTTCTGTGAATGACTCCTACCGCCTAGGAGTACCAAATATCAAAGAATAACAAGTTTGGTGTAACACATGTGTGGGGGACCATGATTTCCTTTCGTCGAATTGTAGATCTAGGGTTCCTCCTTCAGTACTCAATATTTGATGGATTTTGGTTGGATGGCTCAAAGGGGAGAGATTTTCTCCAAAGTTGGCAATGGGTGCAAGCTCAAGAGAAATAGATAAGTTGGGAGGAAGAACAAGGGGGTTATAGCTCTACACACACACGAGCGCAAACACACACACACACACACATACACACAGAAGTACGATTGTTACCTCCTCACTCTGTGTACACCGGAAGCCCGTGGCCTGAAGGCCCGAAGACCTAGTCCAAACAGAGATGTAGATAACTAACCGCCAAGGGCCTGACCCCACCAGGGAGTGGACCCCTAGAGCTCTATCGGGTCAGTGGATCAGAGGCCCGG
>NC_057801.1:161934307-161937402 GCF_018294505.1 Triticum aestivum | reverse complement strand
AGAGAGAGAGAGAGAGAGAGAGAGAGAGAATCTTGGAATAATGTTTGGCCTCTCTGTGGTAGGAATTACATAAAGAAATACTATGATGACCCACACACTTGAACCTTCAACCCTTCTTAACAGCGCGATTTTTCCTGGGACTCAAATAACCAAAAATCTACAAAGTATCTTGATCAGAACCGACACCTTTTCGCTTTTTGAATTGGGGTGGGGCCTATTTTCTACCATCCTTCCCATGAAACATGATCAATCATATGTGGATAAATTGGTAAACATGTTACTCCAACTGATCCTACTCATGGACACCAAAGACACTCAGAGGACTAAATGCACTTTCAAAGCTCTATCATCCTTTATCGATCATGTGACTCAAAATCATTTATTTTGTTAAATGTTTAACCTTAAGTAGCATGGCCATGCATTTTTAGAATGATCACTCGAGGCCCAGCACTATCTCTCTCATTATAGAGATGGGAAAAATACATGTTGACTGGCCACGCCTCATAGCATGCTTCATGAAAAACAAGAAAGCAACATTTATAACTACCCCGTTACGGCATAACATTTGGCAACCCCTAAGTAAGTGTCTACATACATCAAGTATGTACCACAATCTTAGCTCTAAGGACATCACATATACATTGTAAGAGACAACTAAAAAGCATCCCCGTTGTGGGTCAACTTAGGTTTGTCCAACCTTATTTTCTTAACATGTGCACACACTATTGGTTTGGTATTTCCATGCCCATAACCGGGAAAAACATAGTTATCAACCATTACATGTGCTAGTCTAATATTCATATGTCCCATGACAAGAATTCTGAAAAGGGACTACTTTGGAATAATCATTGAAGCATAGAGTTTCACAAAAAAGTCACGCTATCAATCAACACACATGATATTTATTCAAAAAACATTTAATAACTCATGAATACAACAAAATATAATCATTACTATGTTTGCCTCCATGCCATATTTCTAACGGATGTGTGACTCACCTTCAACTCATAGCAGTGTTGGTTCCATCAACCATTACATGTGCTAGTCTAATATTCATAAGTCTCATCACGAGAATTTTGAAAAGGGACTACTTTGGAATAATCACTGAAGCATAGATTTTCACAAAAAGGTCACCCTATTAGTCAACACAAATGATATTTATTCAAAGAACACTTAATAACTCGTGAATACAATGTAATATAATCATTATCACCTTCAACTCATGGCAGTGTTGGTTCCTTGCTCTCAACAGGTGGCGCTCTCACGGTGACCTTGGCGACACCAATGATTTGCACGTACCGTCGCCAACGAAGTCCATCATGGCAGTTCAAGAGGACAATAGCAATGTGGGGAGGCTTTTACATGTTTTATGAACACAATCTTTAGCCGCTTCACAACTTGTATGGTATTCATTCAGGTAGGCATCAACCCCTATACCTTTTCAAAGAAAGGATACTTCAATGTTCATATCAGATACTTCTTAGGCTTGACTTAGAATTTGAAACAGTTATTTCCTAACAGTCTCAAAATGAACTAAGCTGTGTATAAACATACTAACCTACTATGTCCTGTCCTTGCTCGGAAAAGAAAGCATATAAATTTTGTCTGGAGTCAAACAGTGCAAAGTTTAACCAAGTTTATTAAAAAAAAGAGCAACGACAACGACAACTATTCAGGGTTACATTCTGCCCGCCTACTAGATACTCCCTCCGTTCCACATAATATAAAATTGTTTTTGACACTAGTGTAGTGCCAAAACCGCTATTATATTATGGGACGGAGGCAGTGGCGGTGCCAGGGGTTAGCTATGTAGTCAACTGACTACACAACATTTTAGCATGCACCAATAGACTTCAAACAAACCCAGTACAAATTTCATACACGCATATGTATTTGACATCACAACTTTGAACTTCCGGCTTCGCCACTGGACGGAGGGAGTATTTCATAAGGACAGCGGTGGGGGCTAAATATGTAAAACAAGCACTATGCACAAAACAAATATAATTCAGATTTTTTTACTCCGTTTGAGGGAGGGACGAAAGAGTTTAAAATCAATCTTCTCACACAAAGGTTAAATAACTGACTAAATATCTCGTGTGAAAAGAACATATCATATATCCACGTAGTACATATCATCTGCCCACAAAGAAAAAAAAGTATCATACTACATGCATGCATGCATATATATGCATTGCATGAGCACCGGGAAATTCCCAAAACTGGACCATAAGTGGAATGGGGGCCACGAGAGGGATGGCGCCGCATTATTGGATACTAGTTGGCCCGAAACTAGCTAGTTGGGCATGTAGTGGCTGGCCATGCCCATGCCGCACCGTGTAGGACCAGCCGGGTTATCTGGATAGCCGTGGCCGGCGTGGTGGTCACCCGGTCCCCCGCTAGCCGCAATGCATCGATGCAACCAAGATAGGCACCTTCCCTTTGATTCCCAAGATCTAGGATTATACGATGCTATACGTGGTACACTCCAGTTTATAGCATGGATTTGGGTGGAACATCGTTTCTTTACCCTTTTGCTTACTGTCAGTTACCAGCAGCAGTTAGCCGTCTTTCTCTTATTGTTTCATCAAGACAAGATAAATGAACCGAGGGCGATCGACGCAGAGACAGGGACCGGTCAGCCACTCACCGGAGTACGAGCTGTGAGACCCGACCGTGTAGAGCGGTTTGGTTTTTTAACCGCGCCGCCCGGTGAGGCGTAGAGCGAGCGGAGAAGTCAAGCGGTGGGCACGGCGCGCGTGGGCGAATCGGGTCCGGCCACGACGTCTCCACGGCCACGGGCCCGCCGCGCTTGGTCACTCCTCCGAGCGAATGAGTCCTCTCCCCTCGTCGGCCGGTCAATTCCGATCTTCCCGGGCGCCAGCCATCCATGTCACACTCTGTCCCATGTGATCTCTGCCCCGGCGTCAGCGTCCGCGGCCGCGGCGTCCATCAAAATATCCCGCGCTGCCAACAGTCTCGCCTCACCTCCCACCCACCCGTCCCCGGCCGCCCATCCGCCACGCGCACGCGACACCGCACTGCACGGCGCCTCGCCCTGTACGAACTCGTGCGCCTCGCCTCACCAACCGGCG
>NC_057801.1:161929918-161934039 GCF_018294505.1 Triticum aestivum | reverse complement strand
CTCCCATTCATAACCTCACTGCCAAGCCCCGCTCTCCTCTCCTCCCTCCCAGCGGTCCTGCACGCGGATGATCGTCTAGTGATCGGATCAATCGATCGATGAAGGTGCTCTGCTCTGCGTGCGAGGCCCCCGAGGCGCGCGTACTCTGCTGCGCCGACGAGGCCGCCCTCTGCGCGCGCTGCGACCGCGACGTGCACGACGCCAACCGCCTCGCCGGCAAGCACCACCGCCTGCCCCTCCTCTCCGCCGCCTCCAACCCGCCCGCCGTGTCCGCGCCAAACTGTGACATATGCCAGGTGCTTGAATTTGTTGCTCCCTCGTCTCCCGCAAATCTTGGCCCATCTTTTTAACCCGGGCGGTGATCTGACGAGTACGTCCTCTGTTTCTGCCACGACAGGAGGGCCACGCCTACTTCTTCTGCGTGGAGGACCGCGCGCTGCTCTGCCGGAGCTGCGACGTCGCCGTGCACACCGCCAACGCCTTCGTCTCCGCGCACCGGAGGTTCCTCCTCACCGGCGTCCAGGTCAGTCTCGAGCCCGACGAACAAGAAGAACCAGTGCCAGAGCCGGAGCCCGAGCCGCAACCGCCCAACAACGCCTCGTCGGCTCCCCTGCCACCGCCGATGTGCCACAGGAAGAGGAGCCCGACGCCGCTCTACAGCGACGGAGATATCGACTGGGCGGCCGGCCCGGACGTCGGCATCACCGGGAACTTGCCCGACTGGTCGGTCATCGATGAGCAGTTCGGCAGCGGTACCCCGGCGTTGAGGCCCGCGGAGCCGGAGGTAATCAAAGCCCCTCCGAGGAAGAGTCCCCGGGTGGCCGTCACGGCGGCGAGCGCGGCACTTTTTGGCGGGAGCATGCCGGACTGGCCGCTGGACGAGTTCTTCGGGTTCACCGAGTTCAACTCCGGCTTCGGATTCGCAGAAAATGGCACGTCCAAGGTCAGTACTAATTCACCCAGAACCAAATTTGAATTACAAATTGTGCAGTCGCAGTATTAGCACTTAGCTGTTACTCTAGTTACTTTATCAGGGAAAAAAATCAGTTCAAAGTACTAAAATAGTAATTCTGGCAACCTGTCTCATGATCTTGAGTCAAGCAATTTATCTGATCTGCATCCTGGAACGTTAATCCATAGTCAGATCAGGTTAATCATGTCATGTAATCTTACTTCCACCGGCAATTTGCCGGCTTAAAACCTGAAGTGATGCATCACACAAGGTATTTCACGATTAACATGTTTCTGAAAACACAAAAAAGTGACTGAACGATCTATCTATGCCTGAACAGCTCGCTCCAGTATATAGTAGCTAGCCTGTCCACTGTCCAGTAACCTAACAGTGCTGATTCATTTGCAGGCCGACAGCGGGAAGCTCAGCTCGCCGAACCGCCGTTCGATGTCGTCGTCCTCCTCCGGCAACGCCACCCAAAACGCGCAAGATTTCTTCGGCCAGGTGCCGGAGGTCCACTGGTCGAGGTCGACCATGCCGGAGCTCCCCTCCCCGCCCACGGCCTCAGGCCTCCACTGGCAGGGAGACCCGCACTACGGCCCTGCCTCCGACTCCGGGGCCGTGTTCGTGCCCGACATCTGCTCCCCGGAGAACCCCTTCCGGTGCTTCACGGCCGGCGCCGATCAGCAGCTCAAGCGCCGGCGGCGATGCTAACATGGCAACAGCGGAGACGCTCGCCGTCGGTCGATCAGGTCGTGCCGGGACTAGATTGCAGCTCGCGCGCCTGGAAGCTGAAACTAGCGTGCAGAAGAGAAGACTGAAGAAGGAGATGGTTGCTACTAATAGATGGGCTAGTGGTTAGTATGATACTACGATCCATATGCATATACCGCAGATCTGCAGTAGCTCTGGGACTGATTAGTTGTTAATTACGGGGTCTGTTTGTGCAACGTTGCTTGTAATTGTGAGTTTAGCTCGGGATGTTAAACGAAAACAGTGGTAAAAACTAAGGAAGAAAATAAAAATAGTGAGAGTGCAATGGATGGCACTAGAAGTTTGGAACGGGCGATTTCGCAGTGGAGTGTTTTCAGCTGGTCTGTTGGGCTGTCAGAAGGATCATTATGTGATGTATGATGTATCAGCTCGATCTGTAAACGCTGTACCTTCTGCTGACTTTGTTAACTGAGAGCGTTGAGTTCTGTTTTGCGATAATTGTCCTGACTTTGCAAGCGATCGCCGTTCCCACGTGCGTGTTGGATTAAAGATGGGGTTGTTATGATTGGATCAAATGGTAAGCTTGCAAGTTAAAACTCCTGCTAATTAACTCTGTTCTGACTTTGGTCTCAGTGCAAGTGTAAATGTTGGGAATTTTTTGCCCAAACAACCATAGCGGTGGAGCGACCCTCATGCATGTCTACCTTTTTCGGCTGACATTTGGTGAAATTACTAGAAGCAAAAGGCGTCTCTTGCTGCGGCGTTTTTCTTTATCATGTTAAAAGTATCAGAACAATTTCATTGCTCCAATCATCAAACCTTTGCTTCCCCATTGAACAACCTTAACTCCCCCATAACCTAACAAATATATTCACATACAACCTTGACTTATCAATTATAGGCACCATGCTCCTGTTAGCTAGAAGATATAGTTAATTATAAGATGGAAATCCCTTTTGGAGCTCGGCCTCCAAATTCAAATTTGAAATTTCATCAAAATTCATATTTTTACATTTCAAAAAATTCTGAAAAAATACAGATGTACATGAAGGCATAACACACATGTGTGTAAAATTTCAGTTCAAAATACATTGAAATGAGGGCTGTGCAAAAACGACAAATCTGGGGCTGTTTAATACATGATACTATTCAGCTTCCCAGGCCATGAATTTGTCTTTTTTGTACAGGTCGCAACTCAAAGTATTTCATCATGAATTTTTACACACATGTGGATTACGTCCTTACATACACGCATATTTTTTTCAGAATTTTTTGAACCATAAAAGTTTGAATTTGAATTTTTCAAAAATAAAGGCCTCCATGGAGCTCGGCCTCCAGAACGCCTCTCTCATTATAAGGCTCATATATAGCATTCTCAACAGCAACAAAAAGATCAAATCTAGCATCTATGGATCAAAGTCTATTTGTCAAGTTTTGCCATAATTGCATAACTGACATGACTGTCATTATGTGATCTCAATGCTACCATTTTAATCTGGAATCATAATCTAGCAAAAGGAGAATAGTCCGCTTGTCTCTTGGCGAGGCACCCTAGCGACGCCGCCGCCACATAGCAGCACCGCCGCCCGCTGCTTCCTCCCTTCCTCTCCTCTTCGTCGCTCCCCGCGAGGACGGCCGAGGGGCCCCAATCTCAGCCGCCAGTCACTCCCCCTCCAATCCCCCCTTCCGCCGCCGCTGCAGGAAGCCGCTGGCTAAGCCCGTGTGGCTGACGGCGGTGGCAGAGGAGCCTTGTAACACCCTGAGACCTATGCGCCAGGTGTTTTCCAGTTATCGCTACCGTTGCCATGTCTTTTGCTTGCATGTTGCACTTTGCCATGTCATCATGTGCACTTCATTTGTATGTTTTTCAAAACTTGCATCCGTTCGGGTCCTCCCAGTTCTCTCTGTTGTCCGTTCTAAGCCCCGAAACACTCGCACGCGCCCGTTGCACCTCCCATATCTTGTTTTGTGAGCCGCCGAAAAACGTTCTCGGAATGGGCCGAGAGTTGACGAGTGGTCTTGGTACATCAGCGGTAGACCGCCTGTCAAATTTCGTTCCATTTGGAGGTCGTTTGATGCCCCAACGGTTAACCGCGTTAACCAGCCGACCCCCTTTCTCTTTGCAGCCCAACACACCTCAACATAGCCCACCTAGCCCATCTAAACCCCATCTATGCTCTCCATCATTGGATCATGATCGTCTTGATAAAAACCGCACCTCATTTGAACTTTCCTAGCTTTCTCTTTCTATAAAAAAAACCCCTCCTCCAAAATTTCGGGCAAACCCTGGATCAAAGTTCCTCCTCGTGACCGGACTCGTCCGCCCGCCGCCGGACGCATCCACTGCCGCCAGCCACGTCATCCGGCCAATCGCGGCCTGCCACGTCACCTGGCGCCGCGCCCGCAGCCAGTTGCCTCGCACCACGTCACCCCGTCGTTCTCCCCACCGCGCCGG
>NC_057801.1:161888981-161929442 GCF_018294505.1 Triticum aestivum | reverse complement strand
CTCCCGCGTGCCCCACGCCTCGCCTCCGCCACCACCACTCCCGCCGGTGGCCCCGGACCTCGCCGTGCCCGACCGCCGTCGCCCCACGCGCGCTTCCTCTCCTCCCGCGCGCTGCTCCACCGCTGTGCGTGCCTCCCGTCCGCAAGCGCCGCCACACGTGCAGGTCTTCCGAGCCGGCTGAATCGCTGACCCTGCCGCCGGAGTTCTACTCCTAGTCGCCCGCCACCCGGAGTCACCGTCCCCGGCCTCCCTGCTCCGCCGTATGCCCGAATCCGGTGGGGCCGCGCTCAGATCCGCCGGTCCCCGGGCGCCCCGCCGTCGACTGCCGTGTAGCCGGCTCACCGGAGTCGCGCCGCCGCACTACTAGGAAAATGCTTATAGGTAGCCATTTAGCAGTAGCGTTTGGTAAATATCCCATGCTACTGCTATTTAGCAGTAGCGCCTGACAAAACCAGCGCTGCAAGCGCATGTTAGCAGTAGCGCATGGTTTCCCGCCTAGCGCTGCTGCTAATGGGCCACGCTCTCGGCCCCTTTAGCTGTAGTGCTGGCCCCCTCCCCCACGCTACTGCTAAGCCCACCTCTGCTTCTCCCTATGCCGGCCCACGCCCCCCTCTCTCTCTCTCACTCACTCAAAATCACGCTCACACTCTCCCTCAATCCCCGCTCGATCCGATCGCCGCCCCTGCCTATGCCGGCCCTCCTCCCCCACCGGCCGGCCTCCCACGCACCGACCCTCCTCCCCCGACGGCCGCCCTCCCCCGCGCCGGTCCTCCTCCTCCAGCGAGAGGTACTCCTCCCTCCTTCCTCCTCCTTCCTCCCTCCCTAGCTATAGTTACTAGAGAGTAGATATTTTGAACCCAATGTAGTTGAAAAAAATGTAGGTTCTTAGAATAATGTATGTTATGATCGAACCCTAGCTAGGACATATTAAGTAGTATGAACCCTAGGATTTTAAATTAGCTAGGTTTTTAAATTAGGACAACAATTTAGCTAGGTTTTTAAATTAGGACAGAAACTTATCTAGGTTAATAGAATTTAGGTGTTTTAGGTGTATTTAACAGAATTCTAGGTGTTTTAGTTGTTTTAGGTGTAGTTAACAAATTCTAGGTATTTATTTAGTTAAAGCAATTGATGTTATTTTTTTAGTTAAAGCAATTTTTCGTGTTATATGCAAATTTGCAGTGGACATGTCATATTTTGAACATGTCACATTTTGGACATGTCATATTTTTCCGAGTGGCCTACGTTTTGCCAGAATGTCGATTCGTTTACGTTATGGAAAATTTCAGGCGCTCGATATGTCCTGCTTTTAGCAAAGGTCATGCCAATTTTTGCTAAGTGTTTATTAATTTTGTTTTCTTAATTAAGCATTTGTTCTTGACATCGACGATGCCTGGCCCACATCCTCATCGTTGACTCGGCGGAGGAGGCTTGCTTGATTATAGGGGCCATGTCTGGGACTGGGCTCCGCCTGGCTGGTACTGGGAGGTGCTACCTTTCAGGGTGCACAGCTTGGTGAGGAGGCATCCCGTCGTCGACCCGGACCTTCTTTGGTGGCGTTCGTGTGGGCCAGTGATGGTGGGGAGGCCTTCATCCACCGCGGAGGTGGTATCTCACTGTGTCAGCGAGGAGGATGAGCACGTCCGTCGCTACATGGTTGCGTTGGAGGGCAGGTTCGACAGTACCTGGATGGTTCTTCAGGGATCTCACTGGAGCTATGATCCTGTGATGGTTCCTTCTCTTTGGGTGTCCACTGCCCGCGCCGATACCCGTCGTTCGCTAGGGTTCTAACTGTATTAGTGATGTTATATGTATGATACTAGTCGAGATGTATTAGTGATAATATTCGATGATGTACGAACGCAAGAGATGATTTAGTTTTCTTATTGAATGCATGCTAATTTGAATACTAATTCATTTTATGATTTAGTTTTGCTTATTAAATGCACGTCTGTTTCAACTATATGAACATAGGAAATGTCTGACGACGATAGCGAAAGGGAATTCGGTATGTACGAATACTGCAAAGACAAGCGCGGCCTGTGCGATAGGCCTCACCTAGTTGGTGGTAGGCGCTTCAGCATCAAGCTGGATGAGAACTTCGAAGTGCATACAGTAAGTCACAATGACAAGTATTTTTTCGTAATTAAGCATGACTTCTGCTTCTTTTGCTTCAACTTATAATTTAAATTTTTTACTATTCTACTAGCGTATCCCCTGCCATGCGAGAATATATGTCTTGGATAAGATTGGTTTTAGTACTATGGAAACTATGGAGGGAAAAAGAGTTAACTTGAGGACCGAGCATGGTTATAGTTTTCTCGCAAAATTATACGATACAGACACCTACACCCATTTTGAATGCAAACAATGGAGAGCACTATGCAAGGCTTATGCATTTGAGCCTGATATGCTTATCACCTTTGATATTTGTCCGGAAGATGATATTGAAGATAATATCGTCATCTGGATCGACGTGCAGACGCCTACAGTTCTACCATTATGTAAGTTTCTCAAACATATTTATGTCTTGGATATTGTTTATTCAAAAATAGTTGACAACTAATTTCTATTGACAACTTATTTCCATTCAAGCAAACATGTCCGGCGCTTGGCAGGCATGACCTACTACTGTCCCTGGGCTTGTCTTGGATATTGTTTATTCAGAAATAGTTGACAACTAATTTCTATTGACAACTTATTTCCATTCAAGCAAATATGTCCGGCGCTTGGCAGGCATGACCTACTACTGTCCCTGGGCTGAACTAAACTGCGAGGAGACAAGTCATTATGTTTCATGGCTTGAGGATATTCACTATCAAGACAAATTATTTTCCAGGACTTAGAAATCTTAGTACTCAAAACATGCGACAAATAGTGTTCGTACTGAACTACGGTCACATCTATTTAGGAAAGATGGTAAGATTTTCCCTATTTGTCCTCAGTGCATCTTTTGCTAAGTATGTTACTACAATGTTCTTCAACAGGGACTCCCGATTATAGTTGTGCCTCAGTGGATCGAAGTTAAAGGTCGCATGTCCATGGTTAGCATACGGCCAAGACTTCCTACATTGCACATGAGTGCATTCATGATTGCTAGAAGCGAGCAAGTCTTAATAGTCAAAGACTGGAAAAAAATTGTGAAGGATCACACAGAAGTACGAGGGGGAAACAATAAGAAGCGTAGCCCACAATTAGGAGACAGGTTCATCTGCATGCTTCAATATGATGAATCAGGAGCGCTCCGCATGTTCTATGCTATTTTACCTGAGAGAGAGAGAAGTAGGAGTGATTAACTAGCTAGAATGAATTTCAAGATGATGATGATGATGTGCTACACTATGTAGCTATGATGATTAGACAATGTTGGTGGTTATGACTAGCTATGATGATTATTAGCTAGTGTTGCTGGTAATTTTTCCTTACTTGCAACTCCTCTGCTGAATTAGAGGCTATGTTGACGCTACTACTAATCATTGTTGGTGAAGCAAATGCATCTGAATTTCCATCCATGAATACTGCATTTGAATTTTATTTTCTTAAATTTCTAATTAGTTAGCTATAGCGTGGGCTGGAGAAAGCAGCGCTACTAGTACATACGATAGTAGTAGCGTGTGTGTGTGGAGAAAGCAGCGCTACTAGTACTTAGTATATCTGCAGCGTGGGGTAGAAAACACGCTACTGCTAATATTTAGTTGTAGCGCCATAGCAGTAGAGCGGGCACCCACACTACTGGTATGCAAAAAACTCATGCTACTGGTAAGGATTTTCCTAGTAGTGCCACCCCCAACCTCCTCGCCATCGACCTCGAGCGGGAGGACGACGACCGCGCCAGTGCTCCCCTGCCTCGCCCCCCCCCCCGTGTGGGCCTCGTGGGCCACGCCTGGCCTCCTCAACTACAAGCCCCAGCCGGCCCCTCCTCTGCTCCGTGGGCCGAAGCCCGCGAGGTGATTCCCAAGGCCTTTTGCCCCGTGTTTTCACTCTGGATCTGTAGTTTTCATGTGTGCATATTCGTGATGGTGTAACATTGTGCTCGATGCTCCGTTTTGCGCATATGATATGTCGAAATGTTCATCTCAGAGTGCTCTTCATGATGGCTGCATTTGCATTCATGTTACTGTTCATATTGATGCCTTAATCATCATTGCCAAACTCCTAAGTGATATAAACTGCTGAAAACTACTGCTTGTTAACATTATTTAGGCATCTTGTGAGTGGTATAACTTTGTTTCTATCGATCATATGATGATGATCTTGATATGCACATGTTCTTCTCTTAATGCTCTACATGTTCGTGCGCTTTGCATTTATGTTAGGGTGCATCTTGATATCTTAATCTCTGTTGCAAAAGTGCATGTTGCTGTTAACTGCTTAAAACTGTTATAACTTGTCATTTTGTCATTTATATATATTTTTGTGTGTTTTACTTTTGAGCATAATGTCTACATGTTTTAGGAGGATAAGTATGACTTCTTTATTGTGGTTCAATACATATATTTTTTTATTCCGTGTAGTGAGAGCATCAAGCTTGTGAAGTGGGCTACTTGCTGTTGATGTTCTACCAAGGCTGATTCTATAATTTCAGGATGCCATGTTTGCTTGATGCTACCAATTAATACATACATAATCTGGAGATTCTTAGTTGACATATTGTGATGTCCATGTTATGCTCTATCATCCAATGACTTTTTATGCCTCATGTATGTCCTGTAGCATATGTTTTCATTGCCACCAACATGCCTATATGCTGTTCCAGATTTCTGTTAACTTCATGATGCCATGTCGTGAGCTTGATATTAATTAATCTATACCTCTATTGGAGATTCCCCAATTACATTATTTGAAGTATGATATGAGTGATTTGTCCACATGCCTTGTTTGTTAATTTTACATATCATATGCCTCTATTACATGCTTGCAAACATGCTACCATAATATTGCTGCTTTACATTTGCTGAAACTGTTTCAACATTCAATCTTGTCTTGTTGGTTCCCACTAATCCATGAGCCATATGTATATGATGCCTTGATGTTATTTTCTCTTTGTTATGTGTACTTTGATTGCATGCCCTTGGTTGCCATGTATAATTGTTGTAGCATCTTTGTTTCATAGCTCCAACATGTCATCATATTAACTCTGCTCATGTATATGTCCCTGTGTTATAAAGTTGCATTTTTCTTTGATCATATTGGTTTAATCTTGATTCCTATGAACATGGACCTTAAGGATATTTGAAGTATGCTATCTGTACATGAAGTGCATGTCAAGTTTGTTCTCATATGGTTCTTGTAGCATGTTGTTTTGATGTTTGCAAAATTCCTACTTGCTGTTTTTGACAGCTTGTCCTTTAAATTTGTTTCGTGTGTATGTGTTGAACCGTTGCTCCGTTTAGGAAATAACTTCGAAATAAATGAACTTTATATGTAAATTGACTAGAATTTAGTGTAGATCATCATGATGCATCCTAACTTGCTGTTTAAATACTTGAACATAATGTGTTATTCAGATCTGGACCAATTTTGAAATTTGCATATGAGGACTTGTCGGAATTATTATATGTTGTGTTCGGCCTCATTTAAACTTGCTTCGATGTGTTGTTCTTGTATGCATCATCTCTTGCCATGAGTAGCATATTATAGCCTTGTCATGCGGCATACTTGCTATGCATCATGTCATGTTTATGTGTTGTGTGTTTACCATGTTGTTTGCTTCTTTCCAGTTGTGCTTCTTCTTGATAGTTCCTGTTTAGTTGCGATCGTGAGCTTGTAATGGGATAAGTTGGGACACCCCTATAGGGTTTAATCTTTTGAGAGCCGTGCCCCGCGGTTATATGGCAGATGGGAGTTTTTAATATCCGGTTGTAGCGAACTTTATGCCAGATTCAAATTAAAATACACCAATCGCGTGTGTAACGTGATGGTCTCTTTTCGGGTGGGTTTGAGAAGAGAACACGGTGGGGTTATGTTTGAACGTAAGTAGTTCAGGATCACTTCTTGATCATTACTAGTCTGCAACCGTTTGCGTAGCTTCTCATATCATTCTTGTATTCGTAAGTTAGCCACCATACATTCTTAGTCGGTTGCTGCAACCTCACCACTTATCCGTTCCATACCCATTAAGCTTTGCTAGTCTTGATACCCATGGTAATGGGATTGCAGAGTCCTCTTGGCTCACAGATTACTACAACAACTGTTGCAGGTATAGGTAATGCGATGATCATGACGTGAGAGCGATGCTTTCTTGTTTTGGAGTTCTTCTTCCGCTTCTTCTTCATTCAAGGGTTAGGTTCCTGGTCGGCAGCCTGGGCTAGCAGGGTGGATGTCATATGAGTTTCTATTTGTGTTTCATCCATAGTCAGATGTTGCTCTTATGTATGATGTTGTTGTATTCATGTGTCATTGTATGCCTTTTGTATGTATCCCCAACTATTATATAGTGGTACGATGTAATGATATCCACCTTGCAAAATCATCTCCAATATGTGCTTCTATCCTTGGTGGGACCTTCGAGTTCCTTTAGGATAGGGTCGCATATTGGGCGTGACAAGTTGGTATCAGAGCCTCGGTCGACCATAGGAGCCCCCTTGATTGTTCGTAGCATGGCCGTTGTCGAGTCTAGAAGAAAACTGTTTTCGGAGTCTAGTTATATCGGAGAGTAGGAATTCTTTTTAGTCCTCATCCCCTTCGTCGCTCTAGTGAGGAATCTTAACGTAGGTGTTTTGAATTACTCCTCTTCTCTTTCATATTTTCCTTAGGATCACGCGGTTAGTTCTCCCATCGTTGGTTCTCAGCTCTTTTAATCCGGTGCTTTTCTCATCAGATTGTGTCAGGACCCCGAGTCAATGCCACATCGATCTAGCATGTAACACCTCATATCACTTTGCGGCCTCATGCACGGTATCCCCACGGGTGTCGCCTTACCTTTGCCCGGGACCGTTTGTGCCTTTTGGCACACGTATATGATAGTGTCGCTAGCATCCATATGATAAGGAGCCCGGGCTGACATGGCTAGTCGTAGACCCAAAGTGGCACAAACTTACAGGGACATGCATCCATGACCCAGCATCGAACGTGTTGGTCATCAGCGAGTGAATCCAGGCTGTAGCGCTGGGCTAGCAGGACTCCGGTGAACCGGGCTGTAGCGGGCTAACAGGACTCCAGAATTCATCGCGTGACATTTCCCCGAGGGGACAGACACAGGAACAAAGAAGGACACATGCCGGCCAGCCTAAGTGTTCCGGAGCAGTAGCAAGCTACCATGGCTTAGTGGAAACACTAGGAGACATTTCCCGGTAAGGGAGGCTACTAAGGATAAACGACTAGATAGTCAGATCCCACACATACCAAGCATTTCAAAAACATACACACAATATGCTCGATATGTGCAAATACAACATGGCATCACAACATGACTCTACAACTCAAGTATTATCCAATAGGCTCCGAGGAGCGAGATATTACAAACATGAGTCTCATGACCCAACATTCAGAGCATACAAGTCAAAGCACAAGCGGAAGCTCAACATGTCTGAGTACAGACATCTACAAATGAAAAAGGCTGAGAAGCCTGACTATCTACTAGATCCTGCTGAGGGCACAAGATCGTAGCTGAGGTAACAAGCTAAACGTCGAAGTCCACGCGGTACTACTAGCGAGACTGAAGTCTCTCTGCAAAAACATAAATTAAGCAACGTGAGTACAAATGTACCCAGCAAGACTTACATCAGATCTATCTACATATGCATCATTATCAACAAAGGGGTGGTGGGGTTTAACCGCAGCAAGCCAGCTTTGACTCGGTGGCTATCCTGAACTACGACTGCAAGTAACTCTTTTGAGGTGGCGCACACGAGTCCACATATTCACCATAACAATACACCACTATGGATCCGCTCCCGTCTCCCTACGAGAACGCCATCCATAGCACTCACACTTATCTTGCGCATTTTAGGGTATCCACTTTCACTTGTCTATGAACTATGCAAGGGGTCCAAGTTTCCATATCCGAGGAATCCGGCTATTCGAATAGATAAAGATAACCCTGCAGGGGTGTACTTCTTCACACACGCTCTCACCACTTACCGCCGTTTACACGACATGTACTCGGCAACCTTCAAGCGGAAGCCCAGCGAGGGTGTCGGCCACGACCTAACTAATCACACAAGTCTCTCGTCCAGGTTTATCGCCTATTCGGGTTCCATCCGCAAGGAGATCCGGCCGGGGTGTCGCTCACGGCCCCAAACGATGTGAGCAGGGTTCCCAAGCCCACCATCCGGGTGCCACTTGGTATACCGTGCCACTGTGCCTAGTCTATCCCAAGCCCACCTGTACCGGGTGCCACTTGGTAGACTACTAACACTACCTACAAACACGAAAAACTAGTTGCAACTCCTGGACAGAGATCATGTTGATTAATAAGTCGAGAGGGGTCGAGTTACCGGAACCCAATGTGTGGTAGTAACTGTTCCTGGATCACAAACACAGAACTCAGTTCCTGAGGACGGCTACAATGAGACAACCCACCATGTACTCCTACATGGCCTCTCACCGCTACCTTTACCAAATCGTGTTCACACACTTACTCTCAACGGTAGGACATGTTCACACACCTCCAATTCATTCCCGATGAATCAGACCTGACTCAACTCTAAGCAGTAGCAGGCATGACAAACAAGCATGAATGAGTAGGCACATCAGGGCTCAAACAACTCCTACTCATGCTAGTGGGTTTTATCTATTTACTGTGGCAATGACAGGTCATGCAAAGGATAAAGGGGTTCAGCTACCGCAGCAAGTAACAGATGAATCGTTGTTGTCCTAATGCAGTAAAAGAGAGCAGGAGCGAGAGAGTGGGATTTTATCGGGATGAATAAGGGGGTTTTGCTTGCCTGGCACTTCCGAAGATAGTATAGCTCTTCATCAGTGTCATCGAACTCATCGTCGGTACGTCGTCTACTGAGAGGGGACAATCACCGGCAATAGAGAAGGAACACAATCAATGCAATGCAACAATATGATGCATGAGTGTGACATGGCAATATGTTGTGGTTTGAGCTAATGCAACTAGAAACCAGATTAAATGAACTTGGTTTGAATCCAAGATTCAAATTCAAACTCCATATCTGGATATTTAAATGCCTTTAATATGATTTGTGCTAAACAGCAACTATAAGTTGTTCTAACATGCATGAAAATGATGCAGATGGATAGATTGGATTTTTCTGGTAATTTTTCATATATAATTTATTTCATTTGGATTTACGGTTGATTTTATATGAATTTTAGAAGTTTGGGATATTTTCTGGAATTTCCTGAATAAGAATAATTCCAATAATTGAATTAATGCGTCAGCATCGCGTCAGGGTGACGTCAGTGGTCAACGGGGCTGGTCCAAGTCAAACCTGACGCTGGGACCCACTGGTCAGAGACTAGACTAATTAACAGAGACTATTAGTGCTAATTTAATCCTAACTAAAAGTGTCAGTGGGCGTGGGCCCACATGTCAGTGATACAAATTTTAGTTAGCGAGGTGATTAACCTCTAACAGTGGTAATTAGCACTAACTAAAACCTAAACTAACTCTAGTCTGAGGCTGGCCCCACATGTCATCAACACAGGGGGGGCCCAGTCGTGGTCAAAGTGGGTCAAACCCACCGGCGACTCGACGCCGGCGAGGCCTGAGACGGTGGCGTGGCTCGAAAAACGCCCACATGGCACGGACGAGGCCGTTCTTGGGCTCGTTGGAGAGCTCCCGTTGGCGCGCGTCGAGTGGTGGTGGTGGCCAGACCTATGGTGGCCGGAGCCGATGACGGCGAGCTCCAAGGCGGTGGCCGGAGTTCAGGTGGTCGCGGGATCGGTGTTGCAGCTCACAAGCGAGCCATCTGATGCGCTGGGGCTGCTCTACGGGGTGCTACGAGCGTGTTGGAGTCGCCGGGGTTTCCAAATGGTCACCGGAGCTGCGTTGACGGCGAGCTCGGCCGGTGGCGTGCTGCGGGCAGCAAGGGGGCGACGGCTACGGCGAGCAAGAGGCAGCGGGGTTAGGGGGGTTAGATGCAGGTGCTCACAGCGAGTCCAAGGAGCACGGGGGCGAGGTCGGGGACGTCCGGTAGCTCCCGAATCGGCGGCGATGAGCTTTGGTGGCCGGCGACGGAAACGGCGATGGTGGTGGCGTTGCAGCGCGTCTGGGACCTCGTGGCTCGGTGGAGAGGAAGAGGGGGCCGAGGCGGAGCCTCTGGGCGCAACGACGAGGCGAGGCAGTGGCTGTGGCCACGACGGTGCTCGTTGGTGGCGACGACGGCGCTCGGGTGCGAGAGGGAGAGAGAGCAGAGGGAGGGGGGCACGGGATAGAGTGAGATCGTCCAGGTGGGGTGCGGGGCGCTCCGTGGCATCATCTAGGAGCACCGGGGGGGAAGCCAGGCAGACAGGGAGGGAGGAGGTGGCTGGCGCGGGGCGGCCACGCGCCTCCGTCCTTCTGGCGAGGGAGGAAGACGACAGGGAGGAGGCGGTGATGGGCTGGGCCGCTGGAGTTGGGCCAGGTGGGCTGCGAGGTGAGCGCCAGGTAAGATTCCCTCTCTCTCTCTCTCTTTTAATTCCATTTTCTATTTTCTGCAATTGTTTTGGCCTTATTAAAAATGCCAGAGCATTATTAAAAATCCTGATAATATTTGTGGCACTGTTGAAATTATTTCCAACAGCTCTCATCTAGTTTCAGAATTATTAGAGCATTTAAAAATATTTATAAGATTTAAATGCCCCAATTCAAATACAATATGAGTTAATTCAAAAATCCAGAAATGACCTATAAATATGTTCATCATTTTTGGCAGAGGTTTTCACCTTTATCAGAAATCATGAACATTTTCAAAGGCATTTTGGGTTTATTGAAAATGATTTTATTTGAGCCTATTTGAATTCATTTGGTGCTAGGGTTTAAACAATCCCCATTTCAGGTTTAACTGAAATTTAAACATGATGCAACACATGACTAGCTAGCTCAGAGCAAACCAGAAGCTGGGGATGTGACAACTCGCCCCCACTAAACAAGAATCTCGTCCCGAGATTCAAGCGTAGGGTAAGGGTAAGATGAAGGGGGACGCAAACTAACACAATCTTCACGATCCAGGGTGCACTTCATCAGCATGTTGAATCGATCACCATCTTGTCTCGTCATCTTGCTCTGAGAACTCCAACTAACATGACAAGAAGAGGAAAGGAAAACTCTAGAAAAATCGATCTTCTCGAAGATTGAACAACTCAGGGTCAAATCATGGGATGAGACATTGACACATCTCTCGAGCTGAGACACGAAGCATACATCTGAAGAAATGGAGTGAGACAGATGACGAGGGCTCGCTAGGTAGACAACAATTCCACACTTAAGAAGGTGGTAAACGATTGTCAACGTAGCGAGGAGTTGAGTTGCCATGATACCATAACGGGGCACCTTAGGGAAGGTGACTTGTAGAAATATCCCCTTAAGTGGCAAAAAGAATTACCTTTGATTTAGAGATCATTGAGATTCTTTATACCAGCCTAAGGCAATTCTCGAGCGTTCATTTGGAGGGGGTCGGTAGAATGACACGCTTGGATTAGAATGGATGATGTGGATTACCTTGTTGAAAACAACACAAGGGATGACTTTAGTAACTGAGGAGAAGCTCAACAGTAGAGAGTGAGTCCACTGTTTGAAAAGTTATAGCATAATCGAGGAAACTGAGAGCAATCCTAGTTAGTGCCGATGATAATACCTAGTGCTTGCGCGTGCTCTCAAGAACTTGAGCATTTCCATATCCATCAAGGTTTTACCAATATCCGTGTCAAGGACCCTGGCAACACAACGTACTACCATGATGAATGCCGGTAGAAGATGCAGATGCAAAGGAGGATCACACCTTCTCAGATTTCACCTTGGCGGGCCAAGGGGACAAAATCTGGATGATCGACCGAGAGACATTTAGCACTCCGCTTCTAATGTTCTCCTTGATGTGCTAGCACAACCCATTTATAGATATGGTTTGATAACTAGAACATCAAGTAAAAGGTCGGACTTCGGGAGCACAAAAATCATAAGGCACAACTAGGGAGTAAATTCTACGAAGTCCTTATGGGAAGGTGGCCAACTTCTTCAATCAAGATACTACAATAATAGGTCTTTCGGCTGGGTGGTGCTGGCCACGACATCCACTTCACCGGTTATCGAGGGACCAATATTATAGTTCTTGGGAAATATTCCAACCATCATATCTGCCTGAGATTCAGATCTGGTTGGTGTCAGGATATTCCAGACTCATCGAGTCTAGGAAGAAAAATGAAAGTTTGCAATACAATTCGACAAGATGACATTGCGAGATTCTCGGGAAATGAACTACGATAGCAAGCTCCAAAACATGAGCTGGTTCTGCTACACACATGTGACATGATGTCCAAGACAAACATAACCACATAGTGGTCTTATGATAAAACACTACCGAGTTCTGGTTGGGAACCATCATTGGGGATATCATAAGTCATATGATTAGCTCTTATGAAGAAACTTCTTCTCCTTGAACAAATCAATCAGTGGCTTGGTGTGCTAGGGGATACATATGGAATGAAGATGATCAGTCTATCAGACCATAGAATACTTCGCACATGCATGACTGGCTTGGGATGATTCCAGAGGAGCAAAAACAAACTTTCTTGAATTTACGGCGGCAACTTACATCAAATGCACGTGAATTAGAGGAAGTCACTTCTTTCATCCGAACATATGCTTCATGCACGGGACATGAAGATAATGCTTATGGAAGTTTCCAATACTAGCTTAATGTCCAACCAAATCATGAAGAAGATAAGGATGTTGTCGATGGGCTCAACAACAATTCATCCAGATTCCCATGGAGATGGAATTCCATAACTCTGTGAACAAGGTGATAGTATTGGTCAGACCCAAAAGACATAATGGTTTATGCTCGAGGAATCAACCACGAGTGAGACAACATTACGAATATCGTTGGTTCTGGTCTGATTTGTTGATAGCCCATGCTCAAATCAAAGGTTGGATAAAATGATAGGTCCATTAACTGATCACGAGGGTCAGTTGATGAAAATATCAACTTTCTTCAACATACATATAAGATATCCCTTAAAATGAACTAAGTCGGACAAGATTTTATCTTCCAACTCTCCAAGTTGTTGTTCAGCTTAAACAACTAGCTCAGGGGTATCCAACACATATTCTTGGAGAATGGGTGGTTTGGAGGAAAAACCAACATGATCATGATCTCAACATAGCGGTCAGGTGACAACCTGGTAATACTTCCGAGAAGATATTCGGAAAATCACAAACCACCGATATGTTACTAAGCTCGAGAACAATCTTGCTTTTCGGGGCAAGACGATATGATCAAAGAGCGAGGGATTTGGAATAATCCTAACTCATTGATCGAAGGGTGCACAGAAAATAAGGACTAGGTAGCACATTCAGTCTTAGAATGATGATTCAAGAACCAACATACTAAGAATGAAATTATTGTCCTTTAACTACCAAGCAACAAGGTTGCTAGGAGTATTGATTTCACACATCACGATTCACTTGTCGGCATTCCGGTTGCAACAACACGGGAACCGAGAAATGAATAATGATGGAGAGAGTATCACTATATCAAGAGTTCATAGGATGGTGTGCAATTCCCATGATATCCTTGATATAAAGATGGTAATACTCCAGGGTGGAACAGAACAAAAACTGGATTAGTATTTTGATCTGCGGAGTATGACTACTTTGACCCAATCCTAGATATGGATGAGGTACTGGAGTTTGTTTCTCCTAGTCATTCTGGAATAGAATGGCTTGACGGACCACAAGAGTAATAGACATCGATGAACGAATGCACACATACTCTTGACTATCAATTGATAGACGAGGGTTAGAAGACAACTAAAGAGGGACAACTCAAAGGAACATACGGTTTTCTGAGTTGTGGATGCATAGATTAGTATGTCGAACCAAGTTCAACAAGTTTCTTCCGGGTAATCCATGCAGAGAGGTAGGACTGGCAGGGTCGCAATATAGAATAGAGAACTCATCGAGATCACTCTGGTTGTGATCTTTTGGTTCAAAGAACTTCTGCCATAAACGGTTCATAGTATTTGTAAGAAGGAAATACCACGGACCTCGAGGACTAACGCAAAGGTTACTAATAACCTAAGGGAGCTAGCAATTACTATCAACATGAAGTAAGTAGGGTGAATCTCGGGTTCAAAACCCAGGAATAGAATACCTACTACTAAGTGGCATCACGGGATGCTTTCGAGAATGATGGCCAGAATCATCACACTGGGAACACAAATCATGGCTAGATTACTAGATGATCCCCTAAGACACCTAGGGTCATAATAATAACTCCAACATATATGTCGAGGTAATAGAATACCTCAACTCAGCGTTTAGTGTGGTTAATCTGGCCCAAAGGGACATCGAAACGGAAGGAAGGGATTTGCAAATGCTTCAGACTATCTAGAAACCTGGGATGACTCGGACAACATAACTACTGTAAATGCTCAAAAGAATTTAGACATGCTACAAAAATGGTGGCATCGCCACTCAGAAGCACAATATCAAGGTTTCGAGATCAACAATTAACATACGGAAGTAGTATGAACTGAACTAAGGCTTGAATCCACCAATCTATAAGTCTACGAATTAGTAACATGTGATCCTGATGGAAAGAAGAGATAGCCTAGTTCCTTAACCCCGTAGGAAGGATAAGATGACTCGGATCAGAAGGGCATAGGGTAAAGGCGTAAAAAGAGCCTTACGTTCCATCCCACAATCAATTCCCTTATATAACTAAAGAGTTTCTAGACTCAACTTCGACCAGTTTGGCTTGGTAGTCCTACAGGAAGTCAAGCTCTGATACCAAAGCTGTCAGGACCCCGACTCAATGCCACATCGGTCTAGCATGTAACACCTCATATCACTTTGCGGCCTCACGCACGGTATCCCCATGGGTGTCGCCTTACCTTTGCCCGGGACCGTTTGCGCCTTTTGGCACACGTATATGATAGTGTCGCTAGCATCCATATGATAAGGAGCCCGGGCTGACATGGCTAGTCGTAGACCCAAAGTGGCACAAACTTACAGGGACAGGCATCCATGACCCAGCATCGAACGTGTCGGTCATCAGCGAGTGAATCCAGGCTGTAGCGCTGGGCTAGCAGGACTTCGGTGAACCGGGCTGTAGCGGGCTAACAGGACTCCAGAATTCATCGCGTGACATTTCCCCGAGGGGACAGACATAGGAACGAAGAAGGACACATGCCGGCCAGCCTAAGTGTTCCGGAGCAGTAGCAAGCTACCATGGCACAGTGGAAACACTAGGAGACATTTCCCGGTAAGGGAGGCTACTAAGGATAAACAACTAGATAGTCAGATCCCACACATACCAAGCATTTCAAAAACATACACACAATATGCTCGATATGTGCAAATACAACATGGCATCACAACATGACTCTACAACTCAAGTATTATCCAATAGGCTCCGAGGAGCGAGATATTACAAACATGAGTCTCATGACCCAACATTCAGAGCATACAAGTCAAAGCACAAGCGGAAGCTCAACATGTCTGAGTACAGACATCTACAAATGAAAAAGGCTGAGAAGCCCGACTATCTACTAGATCCTGCCGAGGGCACAAGATCGTAGCTGAGGTAACAAGCTAAACATCGAAGTCCATGCGGTACTACTAGCGAGACTGAAGTCTCTCTGCAAAAACATAAATTAAGCAACGTGAGTACAAATGTACCCAGCAAGACTTACATCAGATCTATCTACATATGCATCATTATCAACAAAGGGGTGGTGGGGTTTAACCGCAGCAAGCCAGTTTTGACTCGGTGGCTATCCTGAACTACGACTGCAAGTAACTCTTTTGAGGTGGCGCACACGAGTCCACATATTCACCATAACAATACACCACTATGGATCCGCTCCCATCTCCCTACGAGAACGCCATCCATAGCACTCACACTTATCTTGCGCATTTTAGGGTATCCACTTTCACTTGTCTATGAACTATGCAAGGGGTCCAAGTTTCCATATCCGAGGAATCCGGCTATTCGAATAGATAATGATAACCCTGCAGGGGTGTACTTCTTCACACACGCTCTCACCACTAACCGCCGTTTACATGACATGTACTCGGCAACCTTCAAGCGGAAGCCCAGCGAGGGTGTCGGCCACGACCTGACTAATCACACAAGTCTCTCGTCCAGGTTTATCGCCTATTCGGGTTCCATCCGCAAGGAGATCCAGCCGGGGTGTCGCTCATGGCCCCAAACGATGTGAGCAGGGTTCCCAAGCCCACCATCCGGGTGCCACTTGGTACACCGTGCCACTGTGCCTAGTCTGTCCCAAGCCCACCTGTACCGGGTGCCACTTGGTACACTACTAACACTACCTACAAACACCAGAAACTAGTTGCAACTCCTGGACAGAGATCATGTTGATTAATAAGTTGAGAGGGGTCGAGTTACCGGAACCCAATGTGTGGTAGTAACTGTTCACGGATCACAAACACAGAACTCAGTTCCTGAGGACGGCTGCAATGAGACAACACACCATGTACTCCTACATGGCCTCTCACCGCTACCTTTACCAAATCGTGTTCACACACTTAGCTCTCAATGGTAGGACATGTTCACACACCTCCGATTCATTCCCGATGAATCAGACCTGACTCAACTCTAAGCAGTTGCAGGCATGAAAAACAAGCATGAATGAGTAGGCACATCAGGGCTCAAACAACTCCTACTCATGCTAGTGGGTTTCATCTATTTACTGTGGCAATGACAGGTCATGCAAAGGATAAAGGGGTTCAGCTACCGCAGCAAGTAATAGATGAATCATTGTTGTCCTAATGCAGTAAAAGAGAGCAGGAGCGAGAGAGTGGGATTTTATCGGAATGAACAAGGGGGTTTTGCTTGCCTGGCACTTCCGAAGATAGTATAGCTCTTCATCAGTGTCATCGAACTCATCGTCGGTACGTCGTCTACTGAGAGGGGACAATCACCGGCAATAAAGAAGGAACACAATCAATGCAATGCAACAATGTGATGCATGAGTGTGACATGGCAATATGTTGTGGTTTGAGCTAATGCAACTAGCAACCAGATTAAATGAAGTTGGTTTGAATCCAAGATTCAAATTCAAACTCCATATGTGGATATTTAAATGCCTTTAATATGATTTGTGCTAAACAGAAATTATAAGTTGTTCTAACATGCATGAAAATGATACAAATGGATAGATTGGATTTTTCTGATAATTTTTCATATATAATTTGTTTAATTTGGAGTTACGGTTGATTTTATATGAATTTTAGAAGTTTGGGATATTTTCTGGAATTTCCCGAATAAGAATAATTCCAATAATTGAATTAATGCGTCAGCATCGCGTCATGGTGACGTCAGTGGTCAACGGTGCTGGTCCAGGTCAAACCTAACGCTAGGACCTACTGGTCAGAGACTAGACTAATTAACAGAGACTATTAGTGCTAAGTTAATCCTAACTAAAAGTGTCAGTGGGCATGGGCCCACATGTCAGTGATACAAAGTTTAGTTAGCGAGGTGATTAACCTCTAACAATGGTAATTAGCACTAACTAAAACCTAAACTAACTCTAGTAAGAGGCCGGCCCCACATGTCATCGACACAGGGGGGGCCCAGTCGTGGTCAAAGTGGGTCAAACCCACCGGCGACTCGACGCCAGCAAGGCCTGAGACGGTGGCGCGGCTCGGAAAACGCCCACAGGGCACAGACGAGGCCGTTCTTGGGCTCGTTGGAGAGCTCTCATTGGCGCGCGTCGAGTGGTGGTGGTGGCCGGAGCCGACGACGGCGAGCTCCAAGGCGGCGGCCGGAGTTCGGGTGGTCGCAGGATCGGTGTTGCAGCTCGCAAGCGAGCCATCTGATGCGCTGGGGCTGCTCTACGGGGTGCTACGAGCGTGTTGGAGTCGCCGGGGTGACCAAATGGTCACCGGAGCTGCGTTGACGGTGAGCTCGGCCGGTGGCGTGCTGTGGGCAGCAAGGGGGCGACGGCTACGGCGAGCAAGAGGCAGCGGGGTTAGGGGGGTTAGTTGCAGGTGCTCACAGCGAGTCCATGGAGCGCGGGGGCGAGGTCGGGGACGTCCGGTAGCTCCCGAATCGGCGGCGATGAGCTTCGGTGGCCGGCGACGGAAACGGCGATGGTGGCGGCATTGCAGCGCGTCCGGGACCTCGTGGCTCGGTGGAGAGGAAGAGGGGGTCGAGGCGGAGCCTCTGGGCGCAACAACGAGGCGAGGAAGTGGCTGTGGCCACAGCGGTGCTCGTCGGTGCCGACGGCGGCGCTCGGGTGCGAGAGGGAGAGAGAGAACAGTGTGAGGGGGAGCACGGGAGAGAGTGAGATCGTCTAGGTGGGGTGCGGGGCGCTCCGTGGCATCATCTAGGAGCACCGAGGGGGAAGCCAGGCAGACAGGGAGGAAGGAGGTGGCCGGTGCGGGGCGGCCACGCACCTCCGTCCTTCTGGCGAGGGAGGAAGACGACAGGGAGGAGGCGGTGATGGGCTGGGCCGCTGGAGTTGGGCCAGGTGGGCTGCGAGGTGAGCGCCAGGTAAGATTCCCTCTCTCTGTCTTTTAATTCCATTTTCTATTTTCTGCAATTGTTTTGGCCTTATTAAAAATGCCAGAGCATTATTAAAAATCCTGAAAATATTTGTGGCACTGTTGAAATTATTTCCAACAGCCCTCAACCAGTTTCAGAATTATTAGAGCATTTAAAAAAATTTATAAGATTTAAATGCCCCAATTCAAATACAATATGAGTTAATTCAAAAATCCAGAAATGACCTATAAATATGTTCATCATTTTTGGCAGAGGTTTTCACCTTTATCAGAAATCATGAACATTTTCAAAGGCATTTTGGGTTTATTGAAAATGATTTTATTTGAGCCTATTTGAATTCATTTGGTGCTAGGGTTTAAACAATCCCCATTTCAGGTTTAACTGAAATTTAAACATGATGCAACACATGACTAGCTAGCTCAGAGCAAACCAGAAGCTAGGGATGTGACAGATTGATTCAATCCTTCTTCATCTTGGCAAGATAAATCCTCAATTCTTTCTCAACGAAGTTATTTCCTCGTCCTCAGTTGTTTTCTTTTTTCCCACCCACCCACTCCTTTTCTTCTCAGATCCGGTGTCCGTAATCGAGTATCCATCCTAGTCGTGCGAAGCCTTTGCATTCTTTCGTCAATTATTTCAACCTGTATTTTTTCTCTTCAAGTTATTCGTTGATTCCCCCTTCCTAGTTGCCTTTGTTTTTCCCGCCCTTGCACCCTTTTCTTCTCAGAGTCTGAGCCTCTTTCGAGCATGAATTTCATTCTTGCGGAGCCTCTTCAGTCTTTCCTCAATGGTCCCAACCGGTGAATTCTCGTCAACTTCGTCATTGTTCGTCTCATTTTCTTTTCGGTGGATTCAATTCAAGTTGTTCAGGTTGATCATATTCTTTTCCTTGGATCAAGTGTTCCCCTTGCTCGTTCGCCTCTCGCCATTTACTCGTTCCGGAGTGCGGAAGACATCTTAGGAGATTTGCATGTGTTCCAATTCATTCGAGGTTGTCACCTCATTCAAGTCCTTCAGTCGTTCTGGTGGATCATCTATTCCGCAATACTTTTTCAATGGTGTGTTCTTTTTATTGGGCCCTAACCCACAGGTCTTTCCCTAGGATCTTACCTGACTCTTCTAATTATTCCGGAGCTATTCCCAATTATTTTCGAGTGTGACATAACAATGGATTACATCAGTCACATGCCTTCTCCAAGATCACTTTTAAATTATTTTCATTGCGGGTTCAACCTTTCCTCTTTTTCATTCTCCAGAGTATCTCAACAATTTTGGTGTTGTTCCTCATTGTCATTCTCAACATTTGAAGACCAAAGAAGAGTTTCTCTTAAATCTTCTCCGTTCTCCCGAAGATTCGCGGTTTTGGTTTCTTGTTATCCTCTCGAATTATTCCATTTGTCAGATATTCTTTTCTTACCCATCCGGAGTATGTCAGGAGTTGTTTTTCCATTTCATTTCATCAGGAGGCCATCATTCCAGAAGAATCCTTCGTCCTCACATTTCAGCTACCGTTATCTAATTATCCCGACGCATCTGTCAAGTATTCTTTAATCAGCTCGTGATCTCTTCGTTCTTTTGCATCTAAATCTCCTCAAGCATATTTGTTATTCTAATTCTTCCCGGTGATTGATTCTCTTTCATCAGTCATTTTCGAATTCTTATGGTGGTTCCTTCAGCATTCCTCTTCCTTTGCCGCCATATCAATTCTTTCGTTCTTTCCAATCCTACCGGTGGCTCATTCAAGACCTTCTCAAGTTTGCGCTATGTCACTCCTCAATCCTTTTCAAGAGGAATAAGTTGCATGACAAATCCGGTTGTCATCAATTAAAATTGGAGAAGGATAAGCAAAACATAATTATGATTCTTCTTTCATCAAGTTGAGTAATCCCTTCCTTCGGAGTTTGTTCTTGATGAATAAATTCTAGATCCCAGTGTTTTCATCTTTTTGTTCTGAGTCCAAAATTTCCTCGCTTCTCTCGTCGGAACCTCCATCTAAATCATCGCAAGGCTTTAACCTTATTCTTTTCATCCTTCAATTCTATCTCTTCATCCTCTTGCTTACCGGAGTTCTTCATGGCGGTTCTTCATGATTTAATTCATTCTTCAAGTGTTCATCAAGATTCTTGTTGGTGGAGCTCAAGTATTATTCTTCTTGCGTCTCGAAGTGCAACTAATTCTCCGTATTCTTTTGAAATGGAGTTTTGCATTTCTCCGTTCTTCCAAGAGATGAAGGCATTTGCTTGGGGCATAGTTTCACCACTCCTCTTTTTTACCGAGTGCTCTCAACCTTGTTCTTCTTCTCTCGTGCGTTCTTATTCCACCTCATCCTCTTTCTCTCCCGTATCGTTCCTGAGATCTCGGGATGAGATCTTCTCTTAGTGGAGGAGAGTTGTAACACCGCGAGACCGATGCGCCAGGTGTCTTCCAGTTATTCGCTGCCATTGCCATGTCTTTTGCTTGCGTGTTGCACTTTGCCATGTCATCATGTGCATTTCTTCTGTATGTTTTTCAAAACTTGCATCTGTCCGGGTCCTCCCAATTCTCTTCATTGTCCGTTCTGAGCACCGACACACTCGCACGCACCCATCGCACCTCCTAGATCTTGTTTTGTGAGCCGCAGAAAAACGTTCTCGGAATGGACCGAGAGTTGATGAGTGGTCTTGGTACATCACCGGTAGACCGTCTGTCAAATTTCGTTCCATTTTGAGGTCGTTTGATGCCCCATGGTTAACCGCGTTAACCGCCGGACCCCCTTTCTCTTTGCAGCCCAGCACCCCTCAACACATCCCACCTAGCCCATCTAAACTCCTCCATGCTCTTCCGTTGGATCATGATCGTGTGGGAGAAAACCGCACCTCATTTGGACTCTCCTAGCTCTCTCTTTCTGTAAAAAAGCCTCCCCCTCCGAAATTTCGGGGAAACCCAAGATCAAAGCTCGTCTTCACCGCCGGACGTGTCCACCACCGCCAGCCATGTTGTGCGGCCAATCGCGGCCTGCCACGTCACCCGTCGCCGCGCCCGCAGCTAGTGGCCTCGCACCACGTCGCCCCGCCGTTCTCCCCACCGCGTCGGCCCGCTAGGCCCTTCGCGGGCCCGTCAGGGCCCGGATCACCGCAGCCGGCTCCCGCGTGCCCCACGCCGCCTCCGCCGCCACCACTCCTGCCGGCGGCCCCGGACCTCGCAGCGCGAGACAACCATTGCCCCGTGCGCGCAGCCTCTCCTCCCACACGCTCCTCCACCGCCATGCGTGCCTCCCGCCCGCAAGCACCGCCGCGCCCGCAGCTCCTCCGCGCCGCCGGAATCGCCGACCCCGCCACTGGAATTGCCGACCATGCCGCCACAGCTCTGCTCCTCGTCGCCCGCCGTCCGGAGTCGCCCTCCCCGGCCCCCCCGCTCCGCCATCCGCCCGGATCCGGGTGCTACCGTTTAGCCGGCTTACCGGAGTCGCGCCACCACCCCTAATCTTGTCGACGTCGACCTCGAGCGGGAGGACGACGACCGCGCCAGTGCTCCCCTGCCTCGCCCCCTATGTGGGCCTCATGGGCCACGCCCGGCCTCCTCGACTGCAAGGCCTAGCCGGCCCCTCCTCTACTCCATGGGCCAAAGCCCGAGAGGTGATGCCCAAGGCCTTTTGCCCCGTGTTTTTCACTAAGTCTCTGGATCTGTAGTTTTCATGTGTGCATGTTCGTGATGGTGTAACATTGTGCTTGATGCTCTATTTTGCGCATATGATATGTCGAAATGTTCATCTCAGATTGCTCTTCATGATGGCTGCATTTGCATTCATGTTGCTGCTCATCTTGATGCTTTAATCATCGTTGCAAAACTGCTAAGTGATATAAACTGCTGAAAACTGCTTCTTGTTAACATTATTTAGGCATCTTGTGAGTGGTGTAACTTTGTCTCTGTTGATCATATGATGATGATCTTGATATGCACATGTTCTGCTATTCATGCTCTGCAATTTAGTGTGCTTTGAAGTTATCTTAGAGTGCATCTTGATATCTTAATCTCTGTTCCAAAAGTGCATGTTGCTGTTAACTGCTGAAAACTGTTATAACTTGTCATTTTGTCATTTTTATATCTTTTTTTGTGTTTTTTCTTTTGAGCATCATGTCTACATGTTTTAGGAGCATAATTATGCCGTCTTTACTGTGGTGCAATCCATATATTTTTTATGCCCTATAGTGAGAGCATCAAGCTTGTGAAGTGGCTACTTGCTGTTAATGTTCTGTCAAGGCTGATTCTGTAATTTTAGGATGCCATGTTTGCTTGATGCTACCAATTAATCCATACATAATCTGGATATTCTTAGTTGACATGTTGTGATGTACATGTTATGATGTATCATGCCATGCCTTTTGATTCCTCATATACATCCTATAGAATATGTTTTCATTTCCACCAACATGCCTATATGCTGTTCCAGATTTCTGTTAACTTCATGATGCCATGTTGTGAGCTTGATATTAATTAATCTATACCTCTATTGGAGATTCCCCAATTATATGGTTTGAAGTATGACATGAGTGATTTGTCCACATGCCTTGTTTGTTAGTTTTGCATATCATATGCCTCTGTTACATGCTTGCAAACATGCTATCATAATGTTGTTGTTTTACACTTGCTGAAACTGTTTCAACATTCAATCTTGTCTTGTTGGTTCCTACTAATCCATGAGCCATATGTATATGATGCCTAGATGTTATTTGCTCTTTTTTATGTGTACTTTGGTGCCATGTCATTGGTTGCCATGTATAATTGTTGTAGAATATTTGTTTCATAGCTCCAACATGTCATCATATTAACTCTGCTCATGTATATGTCCGTGTGTTATAAAGTTGCATTTTGCTTTGATCATCTTGGTTTAATCTTGATGCCTATGAACATGGACCTTAATGATACTTCAAGTATGCTATCTTTAAATGAAGTGCATGTCAAGTTTGTGCTCATATGGTTCCCGTATCATGTTTTTTCTCATGTTTGCAAAGTACCTACTTGCTGTTTTGGAAAGCTTGTCCTTTAAATTTGTTTCGCGTGTATGTGTTGAACCGTTGCTCTGTTTTGGGCATGCTCTATATGGAACTTGCTTAGAATTGCATATAGTTTCATATTGTCATGTTGAGTCCTTGTTTTGACTGTGTTAGCTTGATGTTTGAATGCATTTTGCATGAATGCCATGTTTAACTTATTTTGCTCATATTTTGTAGGCCGTAACTCTGAAATAAATGAACTTTATATGTAACTTGACTAGAATTTCGTGTAGATCATCATGGTGCATCCTAACTTTCCGTTTAGCTACTTGAACATAATGTGTTATTCAGATCTGGACCAATTTCGAAATTTGCATATGAGGACTTACCGGAATTGTTATATGTTGTTTCTGGCCTCATTTAAATTTGCTTTGATGTGTTGTTCTTGTATGCATCATCTATTGCCATGAGTAGCATCTTATAGCATTGTCATGCAGCATAATTGGTTGTGCATCATGTCATGTTTATGTGTTGTGTGTTTACCTTGTTGTTTGCTTCTTTCCGGTTGTGCTTCTTCTCGATAGTTCCTGTTTTGTTGCGATCGCGAGGATTCGTTCGACTTCGCTTGGTTCGTCTATGCCTGTTTGTCTTCTTCATGGACACGTTCTTCTTCCTAGCGGGATTTCAGGCAAGATGACTGTTACCCTGGATCTCACTACTATCATTGCTATGCTAGTTGTTTCGATGCTATCGCTATGTCATGCTTCCTACCACTTGTTTATCAAGCCTCCCAAATTTCCATGACAACCTCTAACCTTTTTCACCCGTCCTAGCAAACCGTTGTTTGGCTATGTTACCACTTTGATCATCCCCTCTTATAGCGTTGCTAGTTGCATGTTATTCCATGTTGGGACATGGATATCTTGGGATATCACAATATCTCTTATTTAATTAATGCATCTATATACTTGGTAAAGGGTGGAAGGCTCGGCCTTATGCCTGGTGTTTTGTTCCACTCTTGGCACCCTAGTTTCTGTCATACCGGTGTCATGTTCCTTGATTTTGCGTCCCTAACACGGTGAGGGGTATGGGACCCTCTTGACAGTTCGCTTTGAATAAAACTCTTCCACCAAGTCCCAACATTCGTTTTCCATTTGGCTCCCTAGTATTTTTAATCAACCCCCCGGGCCAGTGCTTCTCTGAGTGTTGGTCCGAACTAGAGCACCGTGCGGGGCCGCCCCTAGGCAACTTGGGGTATTTGGCTCCTGTACGCCTCGCTCATCCGTTGTGCCGTAAGAACGAGATACGTGCGGCTCCTATCAGGATTTTTCGGCACACCGAGAGATCTTGCTGGTTTTGTCTTACCATTGTAGAAATGTCTTGTGCACCGGGATCCCGAGTCTGATCGGATGTCCCGCGATGGAGGATTGTCTCCACGGATTGTGAGCTTGTAATGGGCTAAGTTGGGACACCCCTGCAGGGTTTAATGTTTCGAGAGCCGTGCCCACGGTTATGTGGCAGATGGGATTTTTTAATAACCGGTTGTAGAGAACTTGACGCCAGATTCGAATTAAAATACACCAACCGCGTATGTAACTGTGATGGTCTCTTTTCGGGTGGGTTCGAGAAGAGAACACGGTGGGGTTATGTTTGAACGTAAGTCATTCAGGATCACACTACTAGGAAAATGCTTATAGATAGAAGTTTACCAGTAGCGAGTTTTTGTGAACGAACGCTACTAGTCATTACCAGTAGCGCTGTGTAGAAAACACGCTACTACTAACATATAGCAGCAGCGTTTGTTTGTTCAGGCCGCGCTACTGTTACATGGGCCGCATGGCAGCATCTGTAGCCCACTTAGCTGTAGCGTTTGTTCTGAAAAGGCGCTACAGCTGGTGGGTTTAGCAGTAGCGTGGTGCTGCAACCAGCGCTAGTACTATAGCTAAAGAAAACCGGACCGCGAGCGCCCCCGGCCGCACCCCCCCTCGTCTCACACAATCGATCCCCTCCGCCCGACGACGCCGCCGCCGCGGTTAGGGTTTGTCCCCGGCCGCCTCACCCCCGTCGACGATGCCGTGCGCCGCCACCATGCTCGGTCGCCTCTCGCCTCCTCCGACGCTCCAACCCCATAAGTCCCCCTCTCGATCTCCTCCTCCCTGCGCGCGCCACAGTAGCTCCTCTTGATCTCTCATTTAGGGTTCGTCGTAGGGGCTCCAATCGATTTGCCGCGGCGGCTCGCCATGTTTTGGGATTTAGGGATTGCACGGTGGCTCCGCGCTTCGATGCATGGCTCCAATCGATCCTACTGTTAATTAGTATCACATATGCATCTCTAGATCCTACAGTTAATTAGTATCACATAGGGGAGAGAGTAGAGGATTTGGGTTGGTCATTGCTGATATGATTTGGCATTGGATTGGGCTGGCTCATATTTGATTTTTTTGCTTTGTGGTTGGGCGGTTTCGACTTTTCTGATGTGATGTTATGGATATTGCTTCTATAGGAGTGTAAGTGCTCGGTTCGGGTTATACCAAGTGCCCTTCTATAGGATGTTGTATAGGTGTTGTTCATGTGAGAGACAAAGCTACATGCTCATGTTTATTTAATGTGCTTTGTTGTGAGAAATGATCAAGATTTAGGATTACTGATATGAGAAGGGGGTCTTTTGTTTAGTGTGCTTTGTTGTGATTAACGAAGATGAGATGAGATCAAAGTATTGTTATGTTTTGCCATATATTTGTTTGTTACATCTCTAGATTATTGAGCTACTAGTATTGTTTAACCTTGTGTTTAGTGCAAATTTCATGCTGATAGCGACGCTTCCTCTGAAGAGTTGGGGAAATTAGTTTACTAGATTGCTAGCTTTCTTCTGTTTTATCATACAATCACTCTACTTTTGCAATTTGTGATTGTTGGACTGAACTTTATGTTTACTTTTTAGTTGTTATTTTGCTTGCCATGTGAACTCTAGCTATGAAAACTTTATGTTTACTTTTTGGATCGTTAATCCTTTAATCATATTGCTTTAGGGAAATGGCGCCACCACCACCACCACCACCATGTCGACGGTGCAAGTCAAGGTGCGCCAGCAGCCTTGCAACTGGCACGCTGTTTGGCATCTACTTCGAGTCTAGTTTTCTTCATGCGGCGGTAACAAGTTATATGAAACTAGTAACTACTATTTTGTTTTTAGTGTTATTGGCATTAATGCATCGTGTATATATCATTTTACTTTTTGTACACAGATCGTCGCATGCAATGTGAGGTCAGAATTCAACAATCTGATTGGATACTCTGTGACATTTGAGGCTCCTAGGGCCCCCTACACTATGGAGATCGAGAAAGGACGAAAGATGACGCGGGTGGGAGGAGATGGATGGGTCCGTTTCATCGACAACATGCGTATCACCGGTGTTGAGTTGATCAGCTTCTCCTTCAGAGCTGAAAGACCCAAGCTGGCCGTGATTTATATCAACAAAGTAGAAGATTATGAGGATGATGTGGATGATGAGGATGATGATGACCCACTCGGTGATGGCATCGTAGCTCAAAGAATGAAGTTGAGCGAGGAGGAGGTGTGCAACCTATGGGACATCATTCCGCCACGTGCTGACTTCGTCGGGGTGCCATTCGTGACCCGCCTGACAAGTACCATGGTTGATCGGCATATGATGGTATGTTGCATTTACTATAGTTTTTAGAGTAATTTGATGATATGCTTTATTGTTATACTTAGTGTAGAGTCCGATGATAAATATGCTTACTGAATCTTATATGCTTACTGAATCTTATATGCTTAGTGAATCTTATATGCTTTATTTTTATACTTAGTGTAGAGTCCGATGATATATATGCTTAGTGAATCTTATATGCTTAGTGAATCTTATATGCTTTATTGTTATACTTAGTGTAGAGTCCAATGATATAGATACTTAGTGTAGAGTCCGATGATATATATGCTTAGTGTAGGGTGCGATGATATATATGCTTCGTGTAGAATGTGTGAGGCTACTTATTAATTGATATGTTTTTCTTATTCAGAAATTGCCAAAGACCCTATCTGAGAGTTGTGGTATCAAGCCTGATGAAGAAGGCTCTGCTGAAATACGCCTTACTGCAAGGGGCTCCGTCACCACTTGTGCATACGACATGGACACGGACGGTCGCATACACTTGAACTCAGTTGGGTGGAAGAGCTTCCTCGTCGGCAAGAATCTTCATGTTGGATAGGCAATCCTAATTACTATCAGGAACACCCACCGCCTAGGCTTGAGGATGATGGTCGTCATCGACATCATCTAGAACTTCATATGCATGCGTGTGGCTGTTGAACCATATATATGCTAGTATGACTACCTAGTAGACTTATCAACTATGATCTATCCATGCATTGTTGACTACTATATGAGTTTGTGAGATTGTGTGGTTATATTAAATGTGGTACTGTCGTTAATGTTTGTGAGATGGTTCTGTGAACTTAGTTTATTTGCACTAGGCTTGTCTTGATTTCCATGAATATTGCACCTGACTGCTTTTTTTTTATTTTTTATTTCTATTTGCCTAGTTGTAGCATGGGGAGAAAATAGGGCGCTACTACTACGTGATTATAGTAGTAGCGCTGGTGGAGGAAGAAACGCTACTAATAAGTATTTTAGCTGCAGCGCTTGTTCAGAAACGCGCTACTGGTAAATAATAGCTGTAGCGCCCTAATAGTAGCGCGGGTGCCCATGCTACTGGTATGTAAAACCAGCGCCACTAGTAAGCTTTTCTCTAGTAGTGTCACTTCTTGATCATTACTAGTTTGCGACTGTTTGCATAGCTTCTCATCTCATTCTTGTATTCGTAAGTTAGCCACCATACATGCTTAGTCGCTTGCTACAACCTCACCACTTATCCATTCCATACCCGTTAAGCTTTGCTAGTCTTGATACCCATGGTAATGGGATTGCTGAGTCCTCGTGGCTCACAGATTACTACAACAATAGTTGTAGGTACAGGTAATGCGATGATCATGACGTGAGAGCGATGCTTTCTTGTTTTGGAGTTCTTCTTCCGCTTCTTCTTCGTTCAGGGGTTAGGTTCCTGGTCGGCAGCCTGGGCTAGCAGGGTGGATGTCGTATGAGTTTCTGTTTGTGTTTCATCCGTAGTCGGATGTTGCGATGTTGTTGTATTCATGCGGCATTGTATGCCTTTTGTATGTATCCCCAACTATTATGTAATGGTACGATGTAATGATATCCACCTTGCAAAAGCGTCTCCAATATGCACTTCTATCCTTGGTGAGACCTTCGAATTCCTTTAGGATAGGGTCGCATATTGGGCATGACAAGCCTCTCTTTCTCGCGTGCGAGGGTGGCGTCGGGCACCCGGGTGAGCAGACGTGCCCCCGAATCTAAGCCTATGCGGCGGTGGCTCGCTCTCGGCGGTGAGCGGTGCCGGATGACGATGTTGAACCTGGCCGCAGCACTACGACTGCTTTGATCGGTGGTGGCGTGGAGGGCTTTGGTGGTCTGCTCGGCTGCGGGCGTGGTTGGCCCTCCGATCAGATCTGGTTTGGCTAGAGTGGATTGCTCGCTCCGCGCTGCGGATATCGGTGGTGGTCTGTGCGGACCATGCGAGATGGAGGTTGGTCGAGTGGATCCGAGTGAAAACCTCATTCTCGTCTTGTTTCCAAGACCGGCGATGGTGACGCTCTTTTGTTACCTTATTGAAGGCATCGCCGTGGAAAAGCTCCAGACCTTTATCAGCTACCTCCGGGGAAAACCCTAGATCGGTAGATCGGATGACGACAATGCTCTGGTGTCATTTCCCCCTTGAGGGCGTCATTATTGGAGGTGTACATGGGCTCGAGGGACCAGTGGACATTTGTTTGGGTGGAGCGGTGCTTTATCTTACTCATTGATGGTGCCAGATCTCGGCGGTGTGGCGCAGCGGAGACTCTGTGTCCAATGCACGGAGATGGACTCAAGTAGGAGGAGGAAACTGTCTGGCGTCATGGTGGCGGTGCATTAGTTTTTGCTCACGCAGAGAGGCCTGGCAAAGTCGGTGCATTACTTTTTGCTCTGAAGATGGATTGGTGGAAAGCGGTGACGACACATGAGAGTGTGTCGGACCGGTTTGTACACCAAACCCAGTATGTGGCTCGGCTAGGGCCTCCGGCTTTAGATGTTGGACTTTGGTTTGATGTATGTTTGGTATTAGGCTTGGACTATTGGCACCCCTTCATCAAGTGGATAGGAGTAGCGACTGTTGTTGCTAAGATGGTGGCTTCAGACTACCTGGTATACTACTTTCTAAGGTGTTCGTGAATAATTAATAAAATGACTGCATGCATCATTCAGATGGAGAGGCCGGGGGTAATCCTCCTTTTCAAAAAAGAACTTGATACTTGTAACACTATTCTTTATGTTTATTCTAAAACAACACGTCGTAGACTACAGGAAAAATAAGTTAAGCTGAGTATAAAAAATACATGACGAAGACCTATTTAACCTTGGTGAACAGTATGCTGAGTGTTACACTTTTCTTATAGTACTCTACGACATTCCCGTTGGCTTATGTCATGTAAGCCAAGTGTCACTTCACAGGTACTTGCCTTACCTGTACATCGAGTATAAAGTAGTGGCACCCGGCAAAAAAAGTGGGATCACGTCCGGCAACAACTAACAGAGGTGCCATGTAGCCCACCTGTAAGCTGAGTGTTACCTTAAGCCGCGTGCCCGGATGACCACACGGTTTACTGGTAAGCCATGATGGCGGTGTAAGCCATGTGTCTATCATGGTTCACGGTGTCAACATAAGCCGAGGGAGAGGAGAATGACGTGTACCTATGGATGGTGTACTAGACTATGGGTACCAAACTAATTGGCCCACACTTTGTGGGCCAAGCCCATGGCCCACCGTTCTTATAAGGAAGGACTCTGGAAGCCTTGCACTTTGGCGTGATGAGGGTTAACTTCGTCGAAGACTTGACATGTACTCCAAGGACTGTGTTGACCGCCAACGTATGTATCCCTAGATTGACAACTGATCATGTGTAACCCTAGGTACCCCTAGTGTCTATATAAACTATGGGGTTTAGTCCGTAGATACCACAGTCACAATTACAACCATCTAGACTTAGGGTTAGAATACAACTTACGATCTCAAGGTAGATCAAGCCAGTACTTGATACATCATCATCAATATAGTCAAAGAAGGACGTAGGGTTTATCTCTTCGAGAGGGCCCGAATGTAGGTAAATATTGTCCCCTTCATCTCTTGTTACCCATAGATCCGAGATCCATAACTCGGGACCCCCTACCCAAGGTCTGCCGGTTTTATTACCAACATTGGTGCTTTCACTAACAGTTTTGCTGTGCGGTCAAAAAAGATTAATGGCTCATCTGCAGATCAACTGCAACACCAGCTGTGGCGACATCTTCAACCCGGGACAGCTCTTTGCATTCGGCAATATTTTCCTACACGCCAACTCAACGGGTCATCTCGCCCATGTTGAGAATTTCGCCCAGGACCAAGTTTTCATGTTCGGGAGCTTGGAATAAACCGCTGTTGCATGCTGAGTTCATTCTCTATGGCTGGATGACAAGTCAGATCAAGAACCCTTTGGCCACCGCAGGCTTGACCTCGGAGTCGACCTCCAATCCAGACTACAGATCAGATCCCGCAGTGGATCCGGCCTCAAGCACGGAACCGATCCCCGTCACATCGAGCTTTGACTCAAGCGCGGACCCGGTCCTTTCATTAGGCCTTGACCTTGAACCAAGCCCGAATACAGACCCAACGTCAAGTTCGGATTTGATCTCCCACGTTGACAGTCAGGGCTCAACCCTAGCCAACCAACATGCCGAGTTCGCATCAAGCGACTCATGAATCACGCTCCAGATTAGCCTGGACTACAATCATGCCATGGACTCTTAGGATCTGTCTCACCTTAATGAGATGCTGGATCGCATTCAGAGGTCATCGATCTCGAACGATCAGACCTTGGTCTATGAAAATACTGGACTTAGGGATGATGACAGGGAAATTTATGTCCCACCCACCACCCACCTAGTAGCCACCGTCGATGACTTAATCGACGTACTGGACTATGCATCCGAGGAAGCCACTGACATGGATGAAGATGTCGGTGGCATAACTAGGACGAACCCACCCACGCCTACAACTCATAAGGGCAAATGGGCTGCCACGTCCACTTATGTTGTCTATATGGTTTATACTCCCAAGAATCCCTCGAGACGCCATCGCCAACGGCCGAAAGGTACTAATGGCGACCCCAGCAGGCATAACACGTGCGCTATTGATGATGGCTCCATGGCCGATGATGCCGGAAACCAAGGAGCATACATTCAAGCCTCTCCAGGGCAACAGAATAGGCCCGCGGGAATACCCGAGGACGAAGACCCTGACATCTTGACGACAGGGTCAACAACAACTATCTACCCAAATCCAAGGAAGATGAGAGCCTCGGAGACGAGGACTTTATAGTCCCCGAAGACCCATATGAGCAAGAAAGGTTCAGATAGCGGCAGGTGGCAACCGCCAGGAGTAGGAAAAAGAAGCTGCAAAAAATGCACACTGATTAGAACGAGCCGAATGACAAATGGATGGAAGTTCTCGTAGGCAAACAAGACCTCGAAGAATGGCGGGAGAGCGCATCCAAACTTACCCACGCCGGCGTTTGCTATCGGAATTTGATGACTAAGCAACTAACAACGTGCTTTTGACACGCGGTAGTATCGACCAGCCCGGCCGACCTCCTAGAGGGTGCGACAGGCCGATAGGGGAACACAGGAACCCCCAAACAACAAATCACCATCATGTCAAGGACCCTGTTGAATACCCTGACACTACTAGGAAAAAGGCTAGTAGTAGCACAGGAAAACTGCCTACTAGTAGCGCGGGTACCCGCGCTACTACTATTGCGCTACATCTAAATGGTTAGTAGTAGCGCGGGTGCACCCGCGCTACTACTAACCTAACTACTAGTAGCGCTCACTTATTTCCCATGCTACTACTAACCTAACTACTAGTAGTGCTCACTTATTTCCCACGCTACTACTAACAATTTAGGAATTAAAAAATAAAAGTTAGATGTAGTATTCATGGATGGCAATACGTCCAGTGCATACCAAACCAATGGCACAGAACATTCTCAAGATTCCATTTAACATCAGAAACACACAACCATCATCGAAAGGTGGGTACCTTCCCTGGTGTTCCATCACCAACCTAAACAGACCACTTCCCTATATGTATCTACCAAGGCTCAGAGCTTAGACACCGGTGCAACCAAATCCTCCCCCACCCCAGACGGTGGCGTCGAGGTCCTCCACCTCAGTGACCTCCGACATCGAAATCACCTGGACAATCATCTACATGACGTGGCTATCGGTGTCAAAACTGGCGGATCTCGGGTAGGAGGTCCCGAACTGTGTGTCTAAGGCTAATGGTAACAGGAGACTGGGGACACGATGTTTACCCAGGTTTGGGCCCTCTCGATGGAGGTAATACCCTACTTCCTGCTTGATTGATCTTGATGATATGACTATTACAAGAGTTGATCTACCACGAGATCGTAGAGGCTAAACCCTAGAAGCTAGCCTATGATTATGATTGTTGTTCTTGTCCTACGGACTGAACCCTCTGGCTTATATAGACACCGGAGGGGGCTAGGGTTACACAGAGTCGGTTACATAGAAGGATATCTAATATCCGAATCACCAAGCTTGCCTTCCACGCAAAGGAGAGTCCCATCCGGACACGGGATGAAGTCTTCAATCTTGTATCTTCATAGTCCAACAGTCCGGCCAAAGGATATAGTCCGGCTGTCCGGATACCCCCTAATCCAGGACTCCCTCAGTAGCCCCTGAACCAGGCTTCAATGACGATAAGTCTGACATGCAGATTGTCTTCGGCATTGCAAGGCGGGTTCCATCTCCGAATACTCCAAGGTAGATTCTGAAAACAAGGATCGTGTCCGGCTCTGTAAAATAATTCCCACATACCACCGTAGAGAGCATGATACTTTATAAATCTAATCTACTGACAACTTTTCACAGTGTGTCCTCACGTCGCGGCCCGGTCTAATACGAACCGTTTTCCCTAGCCTGCCACTACACGTATAGGAAGGCGGTTTTATTGGCACGTCTTGTCGAAGCAGAGATCGTGTCCCCCTTATCGCGGATTCTCATCAATACGGGTGTGGGTAACCCAACTACGCCTGTTGGTATGACTCCTTATTTTTAGGCAAGTCCCAAACGGTCACGCTGAGGAAACTTGATATTCACCTCCTTTATAGAGGGACCGAGGCTTGTCCCTTTCTTCCCACGCTTGCTCCTTCCCCCACTTCGAGTTCCATCACCCAAAGCTCAGGCTTAAGCACTTCGGATCTTCGATCATGTCCGGATCCAACCTTCAAGGCAGGTGGATGGCCTCCTCTGTCACAGAGGAGGACATTGCGAAGCTCCGGGAGGCCAGGTATCTGACCACTGACATCAAGCACAAGCTTCTTGCCCAAGGGCAGGTCATCCCCAGTCCCGAACCCAACGAGAGCATTGTATTCGTTTTCCACTTCCTCCGAGGGTTAGGCTTTAGTCTTGATCCCATCGTGAGAGGGCTCATGTTCTATTACGGGCTAGATTTTCACGATCTAGCTCCGGATTCCATCCTTCACATCTCGTCGTTTATCATTGTATGCGAAGCCTTCCTCCACATCACCCCACACTTCGGCTTATGGCTCAAGACCTTCAATGTAAAGCCGAAGGTGATCGATGGGCGACACGCGGAGTGCAGATGCGCTGTAATAAGCAAAAGCGCCGATGCCCCATGGCCAGAAGGGTTCCTTCCCGGAGGTGTCCGATTTATGGCAATAGAGGTGGTTCTACATCACAGTTCCCCGAGGCACAAAGTGGGCGGCTGCCCCTGCCTTCCGCTCGGGCCCTCCGCCTCAACTGGCGTCGTGGGCCAACGTGGGACTGGACTGGGGGCCTGCTAATGGCGTACCAACATTGCAGAGCCGTGTTCGGGAGCTTCTTGAGAGGGATATTAGCCCCATCAAAGTAATTCAGGTAATGCTAGTTCGACGGGACCTGCCGTGCAAACGTCGACCTCTCCTGATGTGCGAGTTCAACCCAGAAGGACCGCGAACAATTCAGCACTTCTTCGGCATGATGCTTGAAGGGATGTATAGGTTGTTCTTCGGATCACGCGTAAAGTGTCCGGACACCACCGAGGATGTGGGTTTGAACTGCAATCGTCCAGATACCCAAGTAAGTAACTCTGCAACCGAACACTCTATTCATATTTATCACAACATTATTCTAAAAACTATCCGTGGCCAGGATTGGTTTAGCAAGGCGGAGAGGATCAAGTGTCCGGCCCCTCTTCCCGAAGGCTTGCCGAATATGGTACTAACCCGGATACTTGAACATGCACCCTATCAAGTGCCATCGGGGAAGGACGAAGGGAAGAGCAGAGAAGCCGAGAGTGGGCTTCACACATTGTACATCCAAACAGGGGGAATTAACGTTTCCATGAAGGAGGATAATCGGGGAGGTGAATCTCAAGTTCCTTCCCCCCGCGGGAAGAATAGGGCCGCCTCCGAGGACTTAGAAGCGGAGGCGCCTAAACAAGGGAAGAAAACTTTGCCAGGGGGCCCTGCCCCAGAGGGCGTCCTTGCCGCACAACGCCCGCAAACAGGCCAGCCCTCCACCGAGCTTTAAGTTTAATTAAAAGTATTTTAATAAATATATACTATTTTTCCTCTGAGAGTAATAACCAAGATCTATCTCTTGCAGTCCGGCTTGTAGCCCTTCTCAACAGAGTTCGTCTTCGGGAGATCTTCTTCTGGAGATGATGGAGAGTGAAACTCCACCTGCCTCCCCGCCCCATGGAGCGGGCGACCCCGAGGTGTCGTCACGGAGGATTCCTGATCCATCAAGGCCGGAAGTTAATGCTTCGGCAACCTAAAGCCCGGAGTGTTCGGCCCCCAAGGAGGGCAATGGGAAAAGTCCGGGACTGTCCGACACTCAGCCGGACACACTGACGGGTCTTCTGGAGCAAGATGCTCTCTCAGAGGATCACTGTACTTTAATGGGCATGGTGTTTGAGAAGATTTCATCCGCCAAAAGCGGGTTGAATGAAGCTTTTACGAGCCTGCACAAAGGCTTTGAGGTACGCAACGAAATAAATAATCTTTCGGTGGTACCGCACACGCTAGGTGTGCTCCGTATAGATAGTAGCCCCTGAGACTCTGGTTGCCAGCCCTAGGTGGCAATCGGAGGATCACACTTCGAAGTAATGATCGTACTGTATTATGTGCAGATGGCTAAGGGTCCAATAGTTGACTGGACTGCTAAATTCGCCGAACTGAGGCGACAGCTTGATGTGGCAGATGTCGACATTGCGCTTGTGAACAAGCGGCTTGACGAGTCACAGGGTATGTGTTTTCTATTGGATTATCAGCAAATATCAAGAGGAGCATGATGCTAATATCTATAATATGCTGTGGCTGCAGATGGAGCTGCTGCCGTGGAGGCCCTAAGGGCGGAACTTGCCTTAGCCAAGGAACAAGCCAGGATAAGCAATGCGGCTGCCCTGAAGGCGGCCGAGGAGTTAAGAGCCGAACAGGCTGCTCATCGCCGGAGCGAGGATAAAATAGCCGAGATGGTTGTGGAGCTGAAAGATGTCTCTAGCCGATATGAGCTCCTTGAAAAGGAGAGCCAAGTGAAAGCGGCTGACCTGAAGAAGGCCTTGGATGCAGCCAAGGAGACATGCTCTGAAGTCAGAGCTATGCGGGAGGAGCTTCGACAAGCCGAAAATATCGCGGTTGGGAGTTCCTATTTGTTGCAAATGAAGTTTGGAGATCCAAAGTATGCTCCTCTGGATCAGTTATGGAGTGTTGCAGACGCGTATGTGGACCTGGCGAAAAGTACTGCTGATGCGACCAAGTTCTTTAAGGATCAGAAAGATCATGACATGGAAAGGTTGTTCTGGTCACAGTTTAGTGCTCCAACGCGTCCGCTGCCGTTGAATGAAAGGATGGCCTCTTGGGCCAAGCTCCACAGGTTGTCCGGCCTAGCAATGAGATCTGTCATAGATCATTTGTGGCCGAAGGGACCAAGGCCGGACAGTTATTTTGGTTTAGTGCAACAATTCCTTGGCACTGTGTCGCGTATCAACGCTGTAAAGAAGTCGGCGTGTATAGACGGTGTGCGGATGGCTCTTGCCCGTGTGAAAACATATTGGGCAAATATGGAGGCCACCGGTATTGCAACCCAGAGTCTGGCAGGAAGCCAGGACTGGCCGAGCACTATTTTGAGCAAGTCATAGAAGGCACCCGTTTAATAGAGTCTCAGTGCTCAAAGAGTGTCATGTTCGAGTGACAAATCTTTCGATTGTAAAAAAAATGCTGTTTTAATTATAAAGGTTGTGTTTATACTTTTGTCCGAAAGTATTGTAGTGCCTCCTGTGCGGCCATTTATGTATGTATATAACTTGAAAGTTTGCAGTCGTTGGCTTCAGCCCCCACTCATATAATGCGGGGGTGTTCACGTGCACGTAATCACACTTGATCCAACGTCTTGGTCCATTAAGGAGGTGATCGCACGTCGAACTAGGCAACCAGACTATATAGCTCCAAAACTTTCACTTAGCCATATGAGTTTGATGGTGGGGCTACTATATAGCCCCTGGTACTTCCGTGTGCATCCAAATGTGTTGCGCGTATGTACATGACCGGGGAACGGTCCTTCGTTAATGCGGAGGAATCCCGAAGATTCCGATAAGTCCTCAGGTGGTTGACCAGTCCCTCGCTGTATCATGACAGTCAGTTTTCGGCTTTCTCTACTGAGGTGCTCATCTGGAATAACCAGAGCACAATTGCAGTAGTTCTCCTTTGTCCACCTTAGCCGATAAAACGGAACGTAAGGCAACAAACCCAGGAGCCGGGCAAACCCAACATTTGAGCAAAGTCATGATTTAGAGCTGATGCATATAAGGCCAAACTCGCGACGCCGAACACTCCCGGAGGTATTCTGACTTTATAACATATACTGGGCTGAGTAATGCCCTCGATTATGAACCCTGTATTTCCAGGTACATGCATTAATCTGTCATGGCGAAATGCCAATAATGCCATTATCCCTCGTGGGTGTATTAAATACCCATGGGATGTCAAGAAACAAGAGACATTTAAATAAGGTTTGCACAGGGGCTTAATCTAAAGAGAAACCTTTGAGCGGGGCCCTGTTGCATGTCTGCGCCTTTGTCTCTGTTGTGCCGTATCCTGGAAGGGTGTAGCAGGATTGTCATCTATAAGAAAAAGGAAAACTCTAGTGTAATCGTGCGAGAAGTTGATTATTCTCAATGAACAATGAAAATGCAATATATTGTTATATTAATAAAGTCAAGCCGAAATGTAGGCTTTGTGACATGTTTGCATCCCCTAGCACCACCTATGGGGGTATATCTATGGACCCTAGCTCAGGTTTATCTGGGGTATTACAGCTGGTGGTGCACCGGACTCGTCTAACCGTGTCCGTGGTCTTGACGACCCATCATGTATTCTGGTAGGAGAGGCCTCTTAGTGTTCGGCTGCTAGAGCCGCCACATATTCTTCCACACGTAAGGAACGCTCTGTGTTTCCGCTAACTGTAATGACGCCACATGGACAGGGCATCTTGAGTTTTAGGTAGGCATAGTGCGGTACTGCGTTGAAGCGAGCGAAGGCCATTCTTCCGAGAAATGCATGATAGCCGCTTCAGAAGGGAGCGATGTCGAAGATTAATTCTTCGCTTCTAAAGTTGTCGGGAGAACCGAATGTAACCTCTAATACGAGGGAGCCCATGTAGCGGGCCTCAACGCCTGGTATTACTCCTTTAAAGGTAGTGTTACTTTGGCTGATTCTTGACGGGTCTATCCCCATCTTGCGGACAGTGTCCTGATATAGCAGATTAAGACTACTGCCGCCGTCCATAAGGACTCGAGTGAGATGGTACCCATTAATTATTGGGTCAAGCACCAAGGCAACCGATCCTCCGTGTCGGATACTAGTCGGATGATCCCTGCGATCAAAAGTGATCGGACAAGCCGACCAAGGGTTCAATTTGGGGGCGACAGGCTCTACAGCGTATACGTCTCTGAGTGCGCGCTTGCGCCTTCTTCTCGGTATATGAGTCACGTAGATCATATTCACTATTTTGACTTCTGGTGGGAATTTTTTTCTGTCCCCTAGTGTTCGGCTGGCGAGGCTCATCCTCATCTTCACTTGGTGTCTCCCTTCCCTTGTGTTCGATATTTAGCTTGCCGACCTGCTTGAAGACCCAACATTCTCTGTGAGTGTGATTCACAGGTTTTTCGGGGGTGCCATGAATTTGACATAGTCTGTCCAGGACGTTGTTCAGGCCAGACGATCCATCTTTGATGCCTTTAAATGGCTTCTTCCGTTGACCGGGTCGAGAGCCCCTGAATCCGGTGTTGACGGCCGTGTTGTCCAGGCTCTCTTCATTGTTTCGACGCTTGTTTTTATTGCGTCGTGGCTTCCCGTTGCCATCCGTAATTTCGGATGTGCCCAGGTCGCTGGTGCCTCTACGGGCCAACCAGCTGTCCTCGCCCGCGCAGAAGCGGGTCATAAGGTTTGTTAGGTCCCCCATTGTCCTCGGATTGTCTTGGCCGAGGTATCTGGCGAGCCATTCATCCCGGATGCTAGGGCTTTGGCATCCGGACAATCAAAAATTTGATTCTTCTTAGTGAGAAATCTGTTCCAAAGCTCACGAGCTGACTCTCCGGGTTGTTGTATTATGTGACTTAAATCGTCAGCATCCGGAGGTCGGACATAGGTCCCTTGAAAATTGGCCCTGAAAGCATCTGCAAGTTCCTCCCAACTTCCAATTGAGTTTTCGGGGAGGCTTTTCAACCAATGCCGAGCTGTCCTTTCAACTTGAGGGGCAGGTATTTAATGGTGTGGAGGTCATCTCCACAAGCCATGTGGATATGAAGGATAAAATCCTCAATCCAGACCCCAGGGTCTGCTGTTCCATCGTATGCCTCTATATTCACGGGTTTGAATCCCTGTGGAAATTCGTGATCCAGCACCTCGCCGGTGAAGCACAGGGGGTGCACAGCCCCTCTGTATCTTGACATGTCGTGGCATGTTGTTAACGGCTGTTGTGTCCGGGGTTGATTCTGAACTGGTATTCGATCAGTATGATCGTTTCGGTGGCCATGATCTTGCACCGGAACACGTCCTCTAGATCCATAGATGGACTGGGCCGCACCAACCTTTTTGTCTAGGAGCTCACGGAAATCGTGTGCGGGCTTGTGTGCAGCATCATTAGCCGCTCTATCACGGCCACGAGGTGGTCGGTCCAGCTGATCGGCCTTATTATTCTTCGGCAGACTGGGCTCTATAGCCTCGTCGTCGAATTCTGGCAGTAGCTTGCGCTTTGGGTAGCTCTTTGTGTGGCAATCGTCGCCATATTTTATTTCAGTGTCTAGCACTTTGTTCCATCTGCGGTTGAGCGTATCCTACGCGGCCTTAAGCCTTTGCTTCTGCTTCTTTAGGCTCCTCATGGTGGCCATAAGCCTTCAGTGGAGGTTATCTTGTTCCAAACGTTTTTCCGGAATGATGAATGCATCGTCATCCCGACTGTCCTCCTCTCCGGAGAAAGGTTGATGAGTTCTACCCTCGGGATTGCCGTGATCGGGCGTATGATCCGGGCTATGTTCGGCATGACCTGGCTCATCCTGCTCCATTGCTGGGTCCATATGGTTGTTGTTGCCTTTGGAGTCGACTGGGGTGTGAATTTTTCTTGCGCTATTATCGCTATTTTTACTGTGGATGG
>NC_057801.1:161797312-161888634 GCF_018294505.1 Triticum aestivum | reverse complement strand
CCTCCCTTGCATCCTTTTTGTCGCTGTTGTCCTCCTTGGGTGTGTCCACCATGTATATATTGTATGATGAGGTCGCTGTCCAGCGCCCCGTGGGCGGTAATTCTATGTTACCTCCCGCATCGACGTCCATACCGTCGATGTCTTTGGAGTCGAAATCAAGAGCGTCGGTTAAGTCATCGACAGTGGCTATTAAGTGGGTGGTGGGTGGGCAGCGAACTTCTTCGTCGTCCGTATCCCACTCGAGCCGGACATAGTTCGGCCAAGAGTCTTCTGACAAAGAGAGAGACCTTAAAGAGTTTAGCACGTCACCAAAAGGCGAGTGCTGAAAGATAGCCGCGGTGGTGAACTCCGTGATTGGTGCCCAATCAGATTCGATGGGCACGGGCATGCGCGGTTCGGACCCTGAGGCCGGAGACGAGTCTGGGGGTTCGGTGACACAGATTTCCTTAGAGGTGGAGTCTGTGTTCGGCTGCAGCATTGATGAGTGTGTGGCCTCTGTGGCGGGGTCTGTCCATCCGTCCTTGGGTGGCACGATCTGCTCCAGATCAAAGTCCGGAGCTGCAGCAGGTGTGATATCCTGAATATTGTCCGATAGCAGATCTAATTCATGCTCTTCGCGATCGTTCGATGCTCCTGACGCGGGCTCGAACCCATCGAAGATCAAGTCTCCACGGATGTCGGCTGTGTAGTTTAAGTTTCCAAACCTAACCTGATGGCCAGGGGCGTAGCTATCGATCTGCTCCAGATGGCCAAGCGAATTGGCCCGCAGTGCGAAGCCGCTGAGGGAGTCCTGGATTAGGGGGTATCCAGAGAGCCGGACTATATACATCATCCGGACTATTGAAGTGTGAAGATACAAGACACAAGACTCCGGCCCATGTCCGGATGGGACTCTCCTTTGCGTGGAAGACAAGCTTGGCGATCCGGATATTATGTTTCCTTCCTTGTAACCGACTCCATGTAAACCCTAGCCCTCTCCGTTGTCTATATAAACCGGAGAGGATGGTCGTTGGAAGGATGATCACAATTACAATCATACCATCATAGGCTAGCTCTTAGGGTTTATCCTCTACGATTTTGTGGTAGATCTACTCTTGTACTACTCATATCTTCGATATTAATCAAGCAGGAAGTAGGGTTTTATCTCCATCGAGAGGGCCCGAACCTGGGTAAACATTGTGTCCTTTGCTTCCTATTACCATCAGCCTAAGACGCACAGATCGGGACGCCCTACCCAAGATCCGCCGGTTTTGACACTGACATTGGTGCTTTCATTGAGAGTTCCTCTGTGTCGTCGCTGCAAGGCTCGATGGCTCATCTCGTTGTCAAGGACAACATCATCTCTGGAGGAGCACTAGCTGTAGGCCAGATTCTCCGACTTGGCGGCTTCATTATGGCCGCCCCATTGGCTGTCGCGCCAACGATGGCCTCTCGGGTCATCACGCATAACCTTCGCATCAATTCAGATCTTGCCGAATAGATGGATCTGATAGAGCTCTCCTCTCTTAATGAGCTCTAGAATTACATCGCTGCTCTGGGAGTCGCTACGGACTATGACCGGATTGGGCTTAAACCCGACCAGAGGACATTAGATCCCCGCAGGCCACCCATGAGATAGCGGTAGTGGAGGAACCACACATGGGTCGCCCCTCAACTTTGAGGACGAATTATGTCCGGATCACCGAACTCAGTAAGCCGAACACCTACTCAAAGGAAGACATGACCCGAGTCCTGGACTTAGAATCGGGCATCGGGCCGAAGAGATCGGGTGATACCCCGAACCCCAAATTGTCGGGCTTGGAACCTTCCATGCCCCCGGGTGTCAGATCGGATCAAAATCCGGACTCAGCCAACGACACTCGCTTGGACTTAAACCGTCTCTCCCACATCAAGCAAGAGCCCATGGAGACGGTACACCGTTACTGGGCCAGATTCCTCCTTGCGCTTAACAAGGTCGAAGACTGCCACAAGGAGGACGTAGTCTCACTTTTCTGCAAAAACTGCACCAACAAAGGACTCCTTAATGCTATAAGTCGCCTTGACATAGTACACTTTGCGTACTTGGCAACCATAGTATAGAAGTACTGTGCGATGGAAAGTGCCTAGAAGACCCAAACAGAATTTTGGGATAGTACGACCCTCACCAGAACCTTTGTCCGAACTAAACGGCCGAACTCTCGTAAGTCGACCAATTCAATTGCCAAGAAACCAAAACCCGCCCCAGGGCGTGGAACCGTATTGGAAGGATGGCTCAATGGGCCATTGAAGCTTCACAGTACGCCGGATGCAACACCAACCCATAGCCTTAGGGCATGTTGGATACTCCAGCAGGTAGCTAAAAGCGGCGAGGATCTCCTCGAGAGCCATAAAGCAGAACAACATCCTGCCAAGGAACACAATACGGTACTAACAATCTTTGAGACTTTCACCGCAAACAATAGGCGCAAGCGGGCTCATCGAAGCTCCACGGAAATCTGTCATGTGGTAAAAATAAATCCGTGGAACGACACTGCTATAACTTTCAATGCCAGTAACGAACCCCAATTCCAGACCGTCCGGGCACCAGCCGCTTTGGTCCTTAGCACAATAGTGGACGGCTTTCGGCTCACTAAAGTACTCATGGACGGAGGAATCAGATTAAACCTGATCTACGAAGAACACACAAGAAGATGGAAATTGATAAAAGCCGCATTGAACAAAGCGGCACAACCTTCAGGGGAATTATCCCCAGTCGGGAAGCGCGGTGTGCGGGAAAAATCACACTCGATGTGGTATTCAGCACCCTAGAGAATTACAGGTCCGAAGAAATCACATTCCAGGTGGCTCCTTTCAACAGCGGATACCCCACCCTTCTAGGGCGGGACGCGTTTGCAAGCTTTCAAGCCATACCCCATTACGGGTACATGAAGCTTAAAATGCCCGGACCCAATGGAATCATCACTCTTGCTAGTGATCCGGACGTCGCACTCCGTGCTGAAAACAAAACCGCAGCACTAGCCTTGGAAGCATTATCCGAAGCTCTAGCAGCAGAAGAATTAACAACACCGTGCACCACCGTGGACAGGGATAACGTGATACTCGACAAACGACCCAAGTCCACCTCATTTAAACCCGCAGATGAGATAGTCAAGTTCCAAGTCCACCCAATGGACCCCACAAAGACAACCTCCATTGGGACACAGTTGAGCCCCACTATGGACGCCTCACTGCGAGACTTCTTGCGCGAGAATTGGGACATTTTCGCCTGGCACCCATCGGACATGCCGGGCATCCCGCGTGAATTGGCCGAACACAGCCTTAACATACTAAAGGGATACAAACCTGTTAAACAGACCCTAAGGCAATTTTTAGAGCCCAAACGGCAAGCCATGGGGGTAGAGCTAGCCAAACTACTTGAGGCCGGATTCATCAAAGATATCAAACATCCGGATTGGCTGGCGAACTTGGTAATGGTACTAAAGAAGGACAAATCCTGGCGCCTGTACATCGACTTCAAAGACCTTAACAAGGCTTTCCCCAAGGATCCCTTTCCCATCCCTCGCATCGATCAAATCATCGATGCCACAGCAGGACACGACTCGCTGTGTTTTCTCAACGCCTACTCTAGATACCATCAAATAAAGATAGCAGAGTCCGACCAAGCTGCAACAGCTTTCATAACGCCATATGGCCCTTTCTGCTTCAACACTATGCCTTTCGGGCTTAAGAATGCCGGTGCAACCTACCAACGCATGACTCAAACATGCCTGGAAAAGCAAATTGGAAAAACAGTGGAGGCATACGTGGACGACGTAGTCATAAAAACAAGACACGTCGAAACCCTAATAGAATACTTGAGGCTTACGTTCGACAACCTCCGAACTTACGACATCAAGCTAAATCCAGAGAAATGCATTTTTGGCGTCCCCTCTGGAAAACTACTGGGCTTCATCGTTTTCAATAGAGATATTGAAGCTAATCCGGCAAAAATCCGAGCTTTGTCATAGTTGGCTATACCAACAGACCTCAAACACATCCAGAAACTAGCTGGATGCGTGGCTGCTTTGAGCCGCTTTATCTCCAGGTTAGGAGAAAAGGCATTGCCTGTTTACCGCCTTCTTCGGTGCGCCGAACACTTCATGTGGACAGATGCAGCCGTGGCCGGACTCGATGAAATAAAGACCTTATTGGCCAATAATCCAGTCCTGACAGCACCAAATATCGGCGAACCTATGCTGTTGTACATAGCTGCAACACATCAAGTTGTAAGCGCAGTACTAGTCGTCGAACGAGAGGTTGACGGATACAAATTGCCGCTACAAAAGCCGGTTTATTATGTATCCATGGTCCTCACCCCATACAAATCCCGATACCCAGACTATAGAAAAATAACATACGCGGTCTTCATGGCATCCCGAAAGCTACAACACTACTTTCAAGAGTGTTCGGTCATAGTGGCCTCTGAAGTACCACTAAACGATATAATAAATAACCGCGATGCCACGTGTCGGATCACTAAATGGGCCGTCGAGCTCCTTCCATTCGACATAATATACAAGCCTCGGCGGGCTATCAAGTCGCAAGTATTAGCTGACTTCGTCGCCGAATGGACGGAAGCCGAACTCCCTAAAGAGTACGATGCGTACTCTAACTGGATCTTGCACTTCGGTGGCTCTAAAATGCTAGCCAGATTGGGAGCAGGCGTAGTCCTGACATCGTCCACCGGAGACACGGTCCAATATATCCTCCAAATATTATACACAGACTCCAACAATGCAGCCGAATACGAGGCTCTGTTGCACGGTCTTCAGATGGCAGTCTCTATGGGCATTCAACGCCTAGAGGGGTGCGGGGATTCAAACCTCACAATATCCCAAATAAACGGAGACTTTGATGCCAAGGATCCAAAAATGGCGGCCTACCGTAATGCCATCCTTAAAATGTCAGCTCGGTTCGAGGGGCTCGAATTTCACCATGTGGCTCGAGAAAACAATCAAGTGGCAGATGTCCTTTCCCGCATCGGGGCTAAACGCGACCCTGTCCCACCTAACATATTCTTGGAGAGGCTCTTCAAGCCATCCGTGGTATGGGAAGGGGAGTCCGGCAATACCAGCACGGATCCGAACACATCCCTAGATTCCGAACTATCAGACATAATCAGAGGCTCTACCACCGAAATAACATCATCAGCCCACGAAATAATGGCTGTCATTGCCCCGTGGACTGAGTCTTTCTTAGCCTACCTAAATAGGCAAGAGCTCCCCGAAGATCAAAATGAAGCATGCTGCATCGTCCAGCATTCTAAAGCTTACAAAGTCCATGAAGGGGAACTCTATAAGAAAAGTGTGACCGAAGTGCTCCAAAGGTGCATCTCCGAAGAGGAAGGGCGGTAGCTCTTGGCTGAAATCCATGTCAGACTGGGCGGGCACCATGCCGCGGCTCGAGCACTAGTCAGCAAAGCCTTTCTATTGGCCGACGGCCCGAGCAGACGCACATGACCTTGTCCAACACTGCGTCGGTTGCCAGCTCTTTGCCAATCAGAGTCATATGCCCCCTACCGCTCTCCCAAAAATCCCCATAACTTGCACCTTCGCGGTCTGGGGGCTGGATATGGTTGGACCCCTTAAAGGGGGAAGCCACAAGAAAAAATACTTATTGGTCATGGTAGACAAGTTCACCAAATGGATAGAAGCCAAACCAATGAAAACGACCGAATCCGGACCAGTAATAGACTTCATATCCGGGGTCGTACACCGCTACGGTGTCCCCCACAGCATCATCACCGATAATGGCTCAAATTTCACAGCCGATGAAGTGAAACCTTGGTGCGGCAAAATGGGCATTAAGCTCGACTATGCTTCCGTCTACCATCCTCAAACAAATGGCCAGGTCGAACGGGCAAACGGTCTCATCATGAGCGGCATCAAATCCAGACTAGTGTGATCCTTGATAGAGTCGGATACTCATTGGGTCAAGCAGCTCGACTCCGTGCTCTGGGGGCTGCGGACCACGCCGAATTGCACCACCGGACACACACCATTTTTTATGGTGTACGGTGCTGAAGCAGTACTACCTTGCGACATAATACATGATTCTCCATGCATACGCATGTACGAAGAGAAGGAAGCCGAGTTAGATCGGCAGGATAACTTGGATGCCCTGGAGGAGGAGCGCGTTGTCGCTAAGGCCCGTTCCACATTCTATCAGCAACAGTCTCAACGATACCAAAGCAGAGAAGTGCGGGCCAAAACTTATAATATTGGCAAGCTCGTCCTACGCTTACCGGAGAAGAAGAAGAACAAGCTCAAACCCAAGTGGGAAGGTCCCTTCGTTATTGACAAAGTTCTCACCGGAGGAGAGTACCACTTACGTAATGCGTCCGATAACAGACTCGAGCCGAACCCATGGAACGCGGCCAGACTCCGGAGATCCAACGCCTAGCGCCGAAGTCAGTGTTTGTCTCCTTGCCTCCCACTTTTTTAATTATGCTCCCCCCTTTTCCCCTTTCTCGATCTTTTCTCTTCACACAAAGTATTTAATACAGTGCGGACTACCGGATTATTCCGGCCGCACTATGTGTGTAAGCAATACCTATGGGCTTCCTATACGGAAGCTAAACATAACTTACTCTAAAAGGCTTTTTTGCCCATCACACACGTATTGTCCATGTGTGCCTTTTCTTCACCATTATATGCATCGATATGACTTAAGACGTGGCCAAGCTGGGTTGCCTGGCTCCTGTGTTTATGCCCTACGTTCCCGTTAATTCGACTAGGGCATAAGGGGAGCACCTCTGCGATTGTTACTGCCGGTTCAACCGGATGTGCACCTCAGACTAGGTGAAGCCGAAAGCTAGTTTCCTTAAGAGAATATTCGGTCGGTGAATAAAAGATGTCTTCGTTTATTATAACATAAATCCCCAGAAGTTTTGTATCCTGCGCCATGGTTCGCAGTTCGGACATGTGCCTTGTCGCATGCCTACCCAGGGAAAGGAACCCTTAACGGAACTATTCTCCCTGGAAGATGTTTCTTACTATCCATGTAATATAACATAACTAGTTGGGTACTTGTCTGTTCAAGCACTTATGACCCCTACGCCTGGTTTCCATGCATACTCCGGTTTTGTATAACCGAGCGGGTATTCGGACACACCCCGGACTATAGGATCCGGGGGCTGAAGCGAAAAGGTCTGCCATGACAAATGATTTTAATCCGGCTAGGGGCTACTTATGTCCATTGAATTACACAATCACTTGGACTGACCATATTCCTCCTCTATACCATCCAATAGGCTATCTAGCTTACAATCCTGTTGAGAATACTTTGCGGCTAACGCCACCTAGTCATATACCAGATTCACGGGATTTCTTGCCCATCTGGCCCTGCCTGTCCGTCTTCGGCCATATGGTTCGGGTCCAGCTTGGTGTAGCGCGTCTTCACCATAGCCCATGCTTCCCTTGCACCCTGCCAGCAGGCTGAAATCTTCCAGAGCCGGAAGCGCCGCGATGCCCCTTGAAGCATGTCCACAAGCTCCCCCATGCCATTCGGCAGGAAGCTTGATGGCCACAAGGCCTGCACTATGCCCTGCATCAGCTGACGAGCTCGCTCATGCAGCTGCGAGAGGTCTTGTAGTAAATCGCCTGCAGATGCGGGCATCTCCGCCTCAGGGCGACCGATCAGCATTCCTACAAGCAAAACTCTTTCAATATACGGCCTCACCGAACTATGCTACAGTTCATCTAGGCACTTACCATAAATGCCGCGGCGAAGCCTTTTGTTCTCCTTCACGGAGTCCGCCAGCTGTGCACGGACGTCTTTCAATTCCACGTCCAGCCGAACATTGGCATCTTGGAGAGTATTCTTGTCCTGCTTAACTTGCGTAAAAATGCACTCGCCAGCTTTTAGTTGCCTCTGGAGATGCGACTCGTCATCCCTCCCGCCCTCCGGATTTACTCCAGGGTTATCTACAGAATTTTCTGTTAAATTTGCCATACCAGCCAGTTGCTAACTGGTACATTTTCGTACAATTGAGATAAATGTTACCATATGAGGCCTTCTGGGATTCCTCTAGCTTGGCAACTGTGGCCCTTAGTTGGGTCTTGCACTCATCTAGCTCCCGAGACTATTGCTCATTCTTATCTACAAGAACCTGCGCATAAATTGATACTTAAAACTGTTGTTCCAACCGTTTCAAGTCTTAGGGGCTACTGCTATATATGCTCATCAAACTTTCTTACCCGTATATCTTTGGTATACTGGACTGTCACCCAGGCGAGCCCGCTTTGAGCAGCTCGGATGTATGTGTCTCACGAATTGAAAGCATTGAATGCCTCTTCAGAAAATATGTTGTTGAGAAGCACGGCCCGTCAACGCCGGTGATTCATGGCACTCTGTACTTCGGAATTCGTGGCAGAGAGCATATCTGCGTCCTCTATCGGAGGACAATGCGGCATTGGCCCTACGTCTGCCTCCTCTCTCGAAGTCGGTTCTGAAGCCCAACTGGTGGAGGCGTGGTTGGCAGGATCCCCGGATATAGTCTGGATAATCCTCTTCCTGCCAGGATGTAAAGGACGCTATTATACTCCAAATAACAATAATTACATGACAGGTTGTTTCCTTACCTCTGTAGAGGAGTGTCGGCCCTAACCGCCTTCCTCTTGAGCCTACCCAATCCGGACGCCTGTGGCTGACGGGTCCCTAGGGGCTCGGCCTGGCGCTCCGAACGTCGCCTCTGCAAAAATACGACGCTTCAGGGATAAGGCATGACATCAGGAAAGAGTCCTCTTCGGAGGATCAAGTCTTCGGCTTGGCTTACCCATGAAGAAGGTAGCAGTCCGGGATAATCAGCAGTAATAGCCACTGAGGCACCGTCACGGCTCGCCTGATAAAATATCCCATCGACAAGCTCCACGGCCACATCCGGGTCTTCTTAGAGTCCTGGATCTAGGGCCCTTTCGGGGTCCTCTGGCTACGGGGAAGGGCTGGAGATTCCTTCTACGGTCCTCCTCAGTTCCTGCTCGGAAATATCGAGGCAGGTAACATTAGCAAAGAACGCCACGATAAGTGAAGCGAGAAAATAAATGACGACTTATCCAGTTTGGGGGATTGTACATGGAGAATCCGTCTCGCGGTTTGATATGAAGGAAGCCTTCCTCTTCTCCTTTGTATAGATCGGACAATATCATTGCTAGAGCAGTGGCAGAGTCCGGACCCTTACGGCCACAACAGGTGGCATCGTCTGTCCCGTTGTAATGCCACATGGGATTGCCCCGATATTGAAGCGGCCGCACTCCCCGTATTATGCATATTTCCATGACCTCGACTATCGTCAGTCCGGATTTGGCCAGTAACTTTATCCTGCTGATCAGGAAATGTATTTCCCTGGTATCCTCTTCTTGGGGGCCTCGGGGGCGCCAGCTTAGGAGTGCCCTCGGTGGGGCGTTACTGAACTTGGGTCCGGAAAGGGGACATCGTCAATATAAAACCACTCTGAAGCCCAGTTCTCTGGTGCCTTCTTGGGAGTGCCGGATAGGTATCTGGTCTCGGCGATACGCCATACTTCGGCCCCGCCCACTTGACATAGGGACTCTCCGTGGTTGCGGGGGACAAGACAGAACAACTTCTTCCAAAAAGCGAAGTGAGCCTCACAGCCTAGAAATAGCTCACAAAGAGCGACGTACCCTGCTATATGTAGTACGGAGGCTGGGGTAAAGTTGTGCAACTGGAGGCCGTAGAACTCCAGGAGCCCGCGAAGGAACGGATGAATAGGGAACCCGACGCCCCTTAATAGATGCGGAATGAGGCATATTCGTTCCTCTGGAGACGGATTAGGGGATCTCTCCGCTTGTTCTCCGCCGTTATAGGTGGCTATTCCGGCTCGGACGGGGACCGCAAACGCCGGTGGGAGAAGCCCTTGGGTTTGTAACTTTACCAAACGGCTATGAGGAACTAAACACTCTCCCCAGTCCCCCAGCTTGGGGCAAGGGGAGCGAGCAGAAGAGTTGCAACGACCAGCCATGTTGGAATGGCTTTTTTGGGGTGCTCTGTTGGATGCTTGCTCGAGGAGGGAGAGTGAGGTTTGGATCTGGGAATCCCCATCTCTTCAAATAGACGGTTAGCCCGAAGGATCAAAGGTGGAAAATGCAAAACTGCCTCGACTCCTCGCATTCGCTCGACACATGGAAATGGTCATTATTGAAGCACTGAAGCCGAGGAGTACAACATTGATGGGATGCCAGACACTGTTCGTCGTGATGGGTACATTGGAGTATTCGGAGATGGAAGCCGCCTTGCAATGGCGAAGACAAGACTGCACGCCGGACTCATCGTCATTGAAGCCTGGTTCAGGGGCTACTGAGGAAGTCCTGGATTAGGGGGTTTCCGGGGAGCTCGACTGTATACATCGTCCGGACTATTGAAGCATGAAGATACAAGACACAAGACTCCGGCCCGTGTCCGGATGGGACTCTCCTTTGCGTGGAAGACAAGCTTGGCGATCCGGATATTATGTTTCCTTCCTTGTAACTGAATCCATGTAAACCCTAGCCCTCTCCGGTGTCCATATAAACCGGAGAGGATGATCCTTGGAAGGCCGATCACAATTACAATCATACCATCATAGGCTAGCTCTTAGGGTTTAGCCTCTACGGTCTCGTGGTAGATCTACTCTTGTACTACTCATATCTTCGATATTAATCAAGCAGGAAGTAGGGTTTTACCTCCATCGAGAGGGCCCGAACCTGGGTAAACATTGTGTCCCTTGCTTCCTGTTACCATCAGCCTAAGACGCACAGATCGGGACCCCCTGCCCGAGATCCGCCGGTTTTGACACCGACAGCCGCCAAATACGAAGATCTGTCCGGGGAGAAAAGTCTCACCCTGGACTGTGTTTTTGTTGATGATTAAAGGAGCCATCAAGTCTTGTCGCGACGACACGGAGGAACTCTCAATGAAAGCACCAATGTCGGTGTCAAAACCGGCGGATCTCGGGTAGGGGGTCCCGAACTATGCGTCTAAGGCTAATGGTAACAGGAGACTGGGGACATAATGTTTACCCAGGTTTGGGCCCTCCCGATGGAGGTAATACCCTACTTCCTGCTTGATTGATCTTGATGATATGAGTATTACAAGAGTTGATCTACCACGAGATCGTAGAGGCTAAACCCTAGAAGCTAGCCTATGATTATGTTTGTTGTTCTTGTCCTACAAACTGAACCCTCCGGTTTATATAGACACCAGAGGGGGCTAGGGTTACATAGAATCGGTTACATAGAAGGAGATCTAACATCCGAATCCCCAAGCTTGCCTTCCACACAAAGGAGAGTCCCATCTGGACACGGGACGAAGTCTTCAATCTTGTATCTTCATAGTCCAACAGTCCGGCCAAAGGATATAGTCCGGCTATCCGGATACCCCCTAATCCAGGACTCCCTCAGTGGCCACCGGGCTTCACGAAGAAGTCCATCTCCGAGTGGTTGAAGAGCATAGCGCCCAACGGTCGCGCTAGTCTGCGTCGATTAGCCCCGCGCCCACGTCGAGAAAGTGAAAACTTGTTAGTATGCAAATTGCATCAGTTCAACCAAATAGTATATTCCAATTCACAAGACCCATTAAGTTAAGATTCCTTCTCATCTACTCCCTCCGTACCACAATATAAGAACATTTTTGACACTACCCAGTGTCAAAAACATTCTTATATTATGGGACGGAGGGAGTAGCAATTAAAAGGGGCTCATGCCAAAAATATATGCTTATTTCCTCACTCGCTATTCAAACTAAATGGTCCAGGAACGCACATGGTTACCATGGATATAAGTTTAAATTAGTACTTACAGATATCTTCTTATAGTCTTAGATAAGCGATACAGTTAAAGATAAAGATGCACAATCTTTTTTTTTGAGAATATAAACAGGTATGTGAAAACACTAACTCTTTACATAAAACGAAGATGGAGCATTCGAATTTCAATCATTATGTGGCACTCACCCTCTTGAGAATGCTGACTCAATCTTAGAATCGACCCATAGCTCGCTCATTCTCATGTTCATCTAGCTCATGTGAAGAATAAGCTGGTGCTCGTATTCCACCTTCTTCAATGCCATCAAAGAGAGCAGTTCTGGTGCTTCAGTGGCTATGAAAAGTTTAGAGAATAGTTATATAAGAATGCATATAGATTTGACAAGTGCAAAAGGGTCTTATATCTATTCTGTTTGATTTCTAGAAATGTACATAAGAATCAATTCAGTCTTTCCTTTGGAGTATTTAAGAAAATCCATTGTAATTCTTATAAGGAGGTCCATAGCAATGAAACGGGGAGGTGCTGACTTCCAATTTTAAAATATATACACCATGGCTGCTTCAGATGTTTAGTTATGTTCAGAAAAGCATGATGCGTGTTCAAATGAAATATTTGCTGAAAAAGGATCTCACCTTGTTCCAGCAAAACATGTGGTGAATTTTTTAAAAATTACATGAAGCTATGTTGAATCTAGACTGTGCATAAATAGTTTTGGAATCTTGGTACCATACTAATTCTAGAAGAAGTAGACAGAAGCATGTATCCATCTAACATCCAAACTTATCATGACATCAGGATGTTTTAGTTCAAACAATAAATGAACTGGCGGCCTATATGCTTTTTTCTACAGATAAAATCTCTTGTAGAAGACATCCATCTATTTATTATGTTATCACTAAAACAGTAGGAAAATTGTGCATCTATGCTGAACTGACCGCCAGCTATAATTTTCTACAAACAAATAGATGGACATCCAACTATACTTCTCTACAAACAAAACTTCTTGTAGAATCTTCGAAAAGGCAAGACCGGACACATGAAAACTAGCAGAAGCAGATAAAATGTGCATCTACTAGAGTTCTTCTCATCAGATGTTTTAGGAGTTCAAGGACGAACCACAGATGAACAAACGACATGCTTATCTGCAAAGAAAAAACACTAGTACTAGAGGTCCCCTGCAGACTACTTTCTTGTAGAGACCTATGATTTTCCAAAATGAAATGAAAACAGAGAGAACAAGTTCTGTATTCAGTTTCATATTCACAATGCCATCTATGTTGAGCTGGTTTTGGAATCTAGGTAACACACTAATTCTATAAGTAGAAAGAAATATGCATGAATCATCTAACATCCAAACATATATAAGGAGGACTTGATGATTCTTTAGTCCAAACAATAGATGACCAGCTGCCAATATGCTTTTCTATAGGCAAAATCTTTTGTCCAAGACGCAAGGTGGAACCATCAAAACTTGTGGAAGAATGAATTATACTAGCACATACAATAAAAGATACTGGGCTGCAAAGTGAAAAGAGATGCCTTGCCAATCTAGGGCTCTTGCTACTTTTTTCGCATAGGGCCCCTCCCACCCGTCCTCCTCGAGCAGGGAAGGGCCGGCGACTAGGTTCGCCCCTCCTCCTCTGTCGGCATTCTGGGAACGGGGGTCCCCAGACTTGCCTGCCTGCAGCCTGCGGCGTGGCTCAAGGGGCGGCCCAGCACGGCCCATCTTCATCAGCACGAGCTCAAGACCCTCGCGAGGGGCCAAGCCTCGCGGGGTGGACGACAGGAAGCTTCCTCAGGCACGACCTCGTCAGGCTGGCTCGCGAGGAGGCGGAGAGATCAAGGCGGGGTACCTCATGAGGTGCCCATGATGCAAGCCATGACGACCAAGGGCGCCAGGCGGGCGCCAGCCCGCGCAGTGTCCTCCTTTCCTCTTTGGTGCAAAGGGAGCAAGCGTAGGCGAGAGCATCAAGCAAAGGCATCCGTTTCGGTGCAACAAGACCAAGACCGTCGCAACGGCAGGAAGCAAGTCATTGTGGAGCCCCAACCGGCGTCACCACCAGAGCCTTTGGCAGGCCACGACCAACTTTAGTCAGGATAAGTGTACTGGATGTTCCCCTTCAAAATGGCCAATTGTTGGCGCCCTTCCCGCTCAATATTTGGGAAGAGGCCCAGGGCTTTTGCCTATAAATAGGACTAGCCACCCACAGGGTAGGGGATCGTGGAACCAACATAAAGAGCGACTGAACTCCCCCTAACAGTTCATTGCACCAGCCAAGAACAGACCCTAGCGAGGCTGTTCTTCCTTGTATTGTTCATCATCAGCCCAAGAGGCAATCCACCACACCACAAACTAGAGTAGGGTATTACACCACAATGGTGGCCCGAACTAGTATAAACCTTGTGTCTCTTGTGTTGTTCCTTTCATAACTTAGATCCTAGCGAGGCGGCGAGGTGCATGTAGGTAGAGGGCAAGATCTCCACGCGCACCCCAGTGTTCGAATCTAGAGGGTCTGCCGGAACCCGAAATCCGACATTTGGCGCGCCAGGTAGGGGTGCGCCGGAATCCACCTTCTGCCGCTTCGCGTCCCATCGCATCGTCATCATCATGTCCGGCGACCAGGCAGGCAACCCTGATCCCTGGGCGGCCTGGCCCGCCCACGCAAAGCCGCTCGCCCCGGGCAACCCCATGCCCCAGGCAGCTCGCGGTCCGCAGGGCACTGCGGGCCGCAGCGACACGGACAGGCATCGACAGCTCTCACGCCGCGGCAGGCGCGGTCGGCAGCGAGGGCCTCCAACCACGCTGCGGCAACGAGAGCAGGCGAACTCGAGGGCCGCACTCACGGTGGCCCGAGGGCTACTGCAGTGCAGGCTGCTGGAAGGCGGTCGCGACGTGCTGCTAGAGCGGGTGGCAGAGCTCCTGGGCTTCGCCGCCTTGGGGGCTCACCCCTTCTGCATCCAACTCCCACCTCAGGTCCAGGGTGGCCCACACGGAGGCCCCACGCACGCCCGTGCAGCCCCAAGCAGACTCCAAGGCCACCCCAACGCCGGCCAGGCCGTCAGCACCGGGCCAGCAGCGGAGCTGCCTCCGCCCCTGGCTAGCGAAGCAGGACTCGCCACAACCCACGTCCCCGGTGAGCCACCACGCTACCACCCCCAGGCGGGCGCCTCAAGCAGAACTGCGTGGCACGCGGAGCGCTATGGCGCGGCTTTCGGGATGGCGGCCCCAGAAGAGTACGTGCCCCACATGATGGACCAAGGGCGCGCGCATGAGGACGAACAAGGCTCGCTCCTCGGCCCAAGATGGGGGGACGAGGCACCAGAAGCTGAGCTCTTCCAGGAGCCCCGGTAAGGCCCCGTCGGCTACGCTGGAGGCAACAATTATCGGGTACCACTAATTCCTCAGGAGCAGTCATACGCTAACCATGGACCGCAGGAGGTACAGGTCACCACAACGGGCGGCTGCCCCCACTCCCGCAGCTTCTTACCCCTCAGGACGAGGGCGCCAGGGGCTGCAGGAGAGGGGCCGAGATCCGGCATCACCACCGCAGCATTCGGAGCAAGGCATCCTCAGGAGGTAGGTCCTCTGCTGGGGAGGTGCCTTAGGGCCTGCCCCTGGCAGAGGACCCGTGGTCATCGGGGGAACCGCTGGCGACCGCTCTACCCCATCGGCGGCGTCCTGGTTTCCGGTCGTCATCGGTGGCACTAGAGTGTGGCGCAAGGCGGGGCCCTCGTCTGGCGATATGAAGCAAGGCCGGTACCTGTGAAGAAGGCCCAGTGCCTGTGAAGCTCGCTGCCCCGTGACACTCTCACGTAATAATGAGTGGGGATGTAGACACCCCAGAGTCTCAGGGGTGCCGGCCTCAGGCCCTGGGGCTCCCTCCCACGCCCAGTGGCAGCACGTAGCTCCACGCTGGTGAGAAGACGTCCAAGACTAGACTAGGTGCCGGACGCGTCCTTTTTTGCTTTCATTGCTTTTCCCCTTAGCTGTCGTTTCCCCCCGTTGGATTTAAGTTGGATTTGAGCTCGCAGATTTGCGTGTGTTCGGGGAAGGGGTGTTTAGTCTCGTTCGATCAATCTCTCGCGTTCTGGTTACCACTTTGCCTCAGCTGCCTCCCCTCGAGAGCCCCTCGTGAGACGGGCCAGGCCTAGCTTGCATGCAGCCCACACTACCGTCACCGCGCCCTCTCAGGAGGTTTTCATTACAGGTTCGATGGGCTCGTTCAGGAGACACTCGAGACACCACAGCCCTCCACAGGCTAACTCGAGGCCCACGTGGGTCAAAGGTAAACAAGCCAGCCATCTCGTCGCAAAGTCAGCCGCTTGGCGCAGGCGTACGGGTGATATTGCATCTACTAATACGCTGAATGCAAGTTTTTACATGAGGGGCTCCCCCTCCCAAAATGCTCTTACAACCTTCAGGGCAAGGCCCGAACTCTATCTGTGCAGGGTAAGGAAGTAGGGATAACACGCGGTCAATCGGATAAATCCCCCAATGCATCCTCAGGGGCACCTCCTGAATCGTCGCTGGCGTCGCTGGCCTCGCCATTGCTCTCCGCGTTGCCATCAGCGGCTTCAGGGCCGTTCACCATGTCGCCTTCATCAGCAGCCACGACCATGCCGTCGTTACCTGAAGCGAAGGCCCTGACAAGGGCATCCACATTGTCTTCCACCTAGTGCGCCAGGTCGCCCCGGACGGCCTGGGGTACTGGGGCGATGGCGGCATCAAAGTCGAAGTTGGGGTCCATGTTCCGAAGGTGGATGAAGACACGAGAAATGGCACGCCCGAGCAGGGCGCGGCTCCTCTCCTCCACCAGCCTGTTGGCTCCGACCGACCACGCCTCCAGCTGCGTCGCCACGTCGGTGAAGAACTGAAGATTGCCAGCATAGTTGACTGCGTGGGGCTCGTCAACGGCCGCCTCGCAGATGTTAGCCAAGGGTGTGTTGGCTCTCTCCCAGAGCGTGGTGAGCATGGGGCCGTGCTCGTGCTCCAGAATCCGCCGCTGGCGTATCTTGTCCTCGTTCTGCCGCACAACGGCCTCAGCCTCGTCCACCTGCTGGCGGAGAAGAAGCGCCTCGGCGCGGGAGGCAGTCAGCTCCTCCTGCGCCACGCCGAGGGCAGCCCGGGAAGCGTCGGCCTGCCGCGTCACATCCTCCAGCTTGGCCCTCAGGGCGGCGGTCCTGCCTTCAGCCTCGACCTGGATCAACACCAGCCTCTCCTCGAACTCGCGCTCAAGGTTCATGTGGGCCGTCGCCGCCCCGCGTTCAACCTCTTCGAGGACTCGGGCCTCGCGCACAGCGACGTCATCCTCCGCCTGCTTCACCAAATGCTCTCTCGTCTCCAGACGTTCAAGATCGCGTGCGCGCTCGGCAGCTTCCAGCGTTAGTGCCTCCTCACGCCTCTGGAGCTCTGCCTGGTCGACCGAAGCCACCTTCGTCGATGCAAGGGCCGTCTCACGCAGCTCCACCTGCTGCTCCAGGGAATGGCACCGGGCCTGGAGTTCCCGTGCCCGCTCGTCCGCTGCCTCACGCCGTCGGTCGGCCTCTTGGGCCTCCTCGACGGCCCGGGAACAGGCCTCCCGAGAGGCCGCCAGCGACGCCTCGGCCTCCTCATTATAGAGGTCATGCTGGTGGCGTGCAAGGACAACAACCGCCCTCGGCTTGCGCCTCTCTTCAGCCAGGCGCAGGCCCTCAGCCTCAAGGTGCGCATCTTCATCAGCAAGCTCTTCACCAAGCTGGCTCACCGCGTCAGCCGCCCTCCGGAGAAACCCTTGGCGAAGAACGCGACGCCCCCGGGCGCGCTCGAGCACGTCTTCTGCGTCGTCATCTGCCCCAAGTAAGCGCGGGGGGCCTCGAATCAGCACTCCCCCTCTGGGCAGGGGGCTGGGGGCTGGCGCCCTCGCGATGGCCGGGTGCGCCTCGCCAGAAGCCCGACCTGGAGCCAGCCCATCCCCAAATGAAGAGCACAGGGCCGACCTCAGCCAATCGCCATCCACGACCAGACGTGAAGCCCAAGGCAGGCTGACTATGCCCTGAGAAGGCTCGCGAGGGAGGGTCGCAAGGCGCGCAGGGCCGCGATGCCCCACAGGATGGCTCACCTCTCTGACCGGCCTCACCGCAAGGGCTCTGCTTGAGTTCGGTGTGCTCGAAGACGATGGAGAGGGCGGAGCCTGGGGGGATAGCTCCTCGGCCATCTCTGTGAGCTCGGCAGGAAGGGCCCTGCAGAGCAAGGATCAGCCAAAGCAACGGGAGGATCAGAAGGTAGGAAAGGGGAAGGCTTACTCATCAATGGCGAAATACTTCCTGCGCTTCAGCAGGCGGCAAGGGTAATCGTCACCCAAGGCCTCCCTTATCTTCCGGAGAGCCTCGAAGTCCACACGGAAGCGGCCCAGGAGTTAAGCACAGGGGTCAGCCTGCGATGAGGAAGAAGCGTAAAGGTGCCCAGCGTCAGGGGCATCGTCCTGATGCACGCCGCCGGTCGCCTCACCAAGAAGGGTAGCTGGGGCCCCAGGGGCCTCAACCTCGGGCGCCGCTGGGAGCGGCTCCACGCCTTCAGCCGCAGTAGTACAGGCCTCAGGAGCTGCCCCCTCAGGAGTGCCGCCTGGCATCGTCACCCCGGCGGGGACCCCCTCAGCCTCCAGCGGCCCATGCCTCCCTGCTCCGCCACAAGGAAGGACTGCCGTGCACGACTGGAAGGGCAGTCACCACCACTGGGTTCTCGCGAGGCCCCGTGAGGCCAGCGGCGCGCAACCCCCATTCGTCGAAGCCGGGCATCTGATTCACAAAATCGCCCCTGTTCGAGCAAAGGTACAGCAAAGCCCCCCTTGCCGGACGCTGCAGGGGGAAGGGTCCCCAATCAAGACCAAGAGCACCTTCCTCAGCGCTTCGGGCATCAGGTCCTCCTCCTGGAGCCTCATGCGATCTCCACGCCCGCTGAAGGACCACATCCGGCGGGAGTGGCGCTGGAGAGGAGCAATGCGGCATAGCAGGAACTCCTTCACCACCCTGGGCGCCGTCACGTCGAGCGCCCTCAAGAACGCGAAGCGACATCAGACAAAGATGATCCGGGGGCTCGTGAGCGTCTCCTGGCCCCAGCTTTAATTGGGGACAGCGGGCGACGTTAGCTCCGAAAGCAGGGGGCTGGGCACCCCTACATCCACGTACAGCCACCGCTCGCGGAACCCAGGTGTGGGCAAAGGAAGGCTGAAATCAATCCCTGATGCCGCTGTTTCTGGTGCGGCAATGAAGCTCACGCACCCCGAGCGTTGGGTGGGGTCGACGAGGCGCAGAGAGAAGAAGTGACGCAGCAAGGCAACCGAAGGAGGGATGCCCATCATTGCCTCACAGACAAAAGCGAAGACGGCAAGAAGAGTAATGGATTCAGGACCCAAATGCATCCTATGGATCTGGTAATGGGAAAGCACAGCGTTGAAGAAATTGGAAAAGGGGGGAACCAATCCCGCCCACAGGGCGTCGGCAAATTACCGGACCTCGGTGACTACCCTGTCAATGGAGAAGTGGGACGCGGGCCAGGCCGTCGTCCTCCCGCACTCGTTGAAGATAGTGGCCAGAGTAGAGCTGACCTTGCCCAAGCCTTCTCACTTGAGTATGATCGACCAATCGACGGCGGGAGCCGCCGCCGACGGCGAGCAAGACGGAGGCACCGGTTTCTTCCCTTTTCCCTTCTTCATCGGAGCCATGGCAACGGGAAGAGGGAGGATTCGAGATTGGATTGGAAGCAGAGACTGGAGCTCGAGAGGAGGAAGAGCAGGGGACGGTCGAGCAGCGAAAAGAGGAACGACTGTGTGCAACCACGGGTCCGCATAGCTGGGAGCAAGATAAGGAGGCGTGGGGGAACGGGGCCGCCCACGTCCAATCAACCGCCACGCGGCGCCCGAGGCCACAAGCTGTTAGGTCCCGCGGCGCTTCGCACTTACCCCTTCACTTCTCTGCTCAGCCAAGTCCGGGCGCGCCTTGGGCCCGGGGGCTACTATCGGCGTTCTGGGAACGGGGGTCCCCAGACTTGCCTACATGCGGCCTGCGGCGTGGCTCAAGGGGTGGCCCAGCACGGCCCATCTTCATCAGCACGAGCTCAAGACCCTCGCGAGGGGCCAAGCATCGCAGGGTGGACGACATGAAGCTTCCTCAGGCACGGCCTTGTCAGGCTGGCTCGCGAGGAGGTGGAGAGATCAAGGCGGGGTACCTCACGAGGTGCCCATGACGCAAGCCATGAAGACCAAGGGCGCCAGGCAGGCGCCAGCCCGCGCAGTGTCTCCTTTCCTCTTTGGTGCAAAGGGAGCAAGCGCAGGCAAGAGCATCAAGCAAAGGCATCCGTTTCGGTGCAACAAGACCAAGACCGTCGCAACGGCAGGAAGGAAGTCATTGTGGAGCCCCAGCCGGCGTCACCACCAGAGCCTTTGGCAGGCAAGGACCAACTTTATTCAGGATAAGTGTACTGGATGTTCCACTTCAAAATGGCCAATTGTTGGCGCCCTTCCCGCTCAATATTTGGGAAGAGGCCCAGGGTCTTTGCCTATAAATAGGACTAGCCACCCACAGGGTAGGGGATCGAGGAACTAATACAAAGAGCGATTGAACTCCCCCTAGCAGTTCATCGCACTAGCCAAGAACACACCCTCGCGAGGCTATTCTTCCTTGTATTGTTCATCATCAGCCCAAGAGGCAATCCACCACACCACAAACTAGAGTAGGGTATTACACCACAATGGTGGCCCGAACTAGTATAAACCCTGTGTCTCTTGTGCTGTTCCTTTCGTAACTTAGATCCTAGCAAGGCGGCGAGGTGCAGGTAGGTAGAGGGTGAGATCTCCGCGTGCACCCCAGTGTTCGAATCTAGAGGGTCTGCCGGAACCCGAAATCCGACATCCTCCTCGAGCAGGGCAAGGTCGGTGCCCTCTTGCCGTCATTGCCGTCTCTGCGCCATGGTGACCTGCAACAAAGGGATGGATAGGAGGAGAAGGTGAGGTGAGGGGGAGAGGGTGGACCCGAGCAAGGAAGGACCTACTTGGGCAACGACGATGATGGATTCTGCAAGCTCCAGCCTCGCCATCGCCAATTGTAGTGGATTCCGGCAAGAACACACGAGGCGCCCTAAACCCAAGCTGCGGGCAAAGGTGCAGGCCTTGAGGCATGGATCTGGACGGAGGGGAGGGAGGGGCGGAGCTTGAGGAGCTTGGGGGCATGTTGTGTGCGGCCGGAGCTCGCCGGAACAGGCTATCGTGGTGGTGGTGACGGCGAGGATATCATAGGGGAGAGGAGGTCGACCAAGGGGGGTGGGGCTGAGGGTCGCGCGCGCGAGAGAGTTTTTTACGGATTCGTGAGAGAGAGTTTGGTGGGGGAGTGGGGTGTGTGGTGTGGCGGTGGACACGCTGGGTAGTAGCATGGGGTATCTCACCTTGCTATAGCTATTCGCTTACTAGTAGCGCTGGTTTTACCATCCGCGCTACTGCTATGCCCGGTCCACATGAGATATTTACTAATAGCGCGGTTTTTTTGCCATGCGCTACTAGTAAATATTTTCTAGTAGCAAGGAGTCAATGTGGCGCGCTGCTAGTAATTTGCTGTAGGGTGGCTCAATATAATGCGCTACTAGTAAGCATCTATCTATAAGCTATTTCCTAGCAGTATGAGCCTACAACGCACGAAGAACACCAAAAGTCAACCTAACCCCTCTGCGGTCCATCTATGGGTCAAGAGGACATGCGCCACCCAGACTCGACAACAATGAGTCCTAGTTAGACATGGACGACATGGCTTGGGAACATGCATTTGCACGGATGTCTCCTAATATCTGACATAAGACGACTCAATTTCGAGGGCCTGCCCATCCAATCTGTTTCACGGACGAGGTGATTGAGCATCAATTCCCGAATGGGTTTAAACCCATTAACATCGAACAATACAACAGGACAACTGACTCAGCTGTGTGGATTGAAGATTTCCTCCTCCATATCCACACGGCTCAAGGAGACGACCTCCTTGCCATCAAATACCTGTGGCTCAAACTCAAAGGACTGGCAAGGCACTAGCTCAATTGCTTGCCTCCTCACTCCATCGGAAGCTGGGAGGCTCTCGAGGACGCCTTTAGGGAAAACTTCCAGGGAACTTATGTCCGGCCCCCAAACGCTGATGACCTTATTCACGTCATTCAACAGCCTTGTGAGTCTACCCGAAAATTCTAGAATTGGTTCTTGACTAAAAAGAATAAGATAGTCGATTGGCCCAATGCAGAGGCAATTGCCACCTTCCGGCATAGTATCCTGGGATGAGTGGCTTACACGCCAACTCGGGCAAGATAAGCCAAGAACCATGGTGGCTCTTACCTCTCTCATGACCCGCTTTTGTGCGGGAGAGAACGGTTGGTGTTTCATGGCAGTGAGGCTGACACCTCAGAAGCACGTGATGGTAACGGCAAACCCAGGCTCAATAAAAATAAGCACATGCACAAGAGCGGCATCAGCGACACCGAAGATGTCGTATTTAATTCAGTGTTCAGCGGCCCTAGGGCCGGATAGAAAAAGAAGCCCTTTAAAGGGAATAAGGATGGTCCGAGCCAGCTGGAAAAAATCCTTGACATGCCTTGCCAGATTTACGGCACCTCGGTCAAACTTGCCAATCATACTAATTGGAACTGTCGGGTCTTAAAGCAGACCGCAAAGGTCACTGTAGAGGGGCAAAGTAAAAGCCAGTCCTGTACTGAAGACGAGGATGAACCTCGATGGCCCAACAATAGGCCAGAAATAGTTTCCTCATGATGTGAAGGATGTAAACATGATCTACGTCACTCACATTCCTAGAAAGGAGCGGAAATGTGCACTTCGGGATGTCTATGCTTTAGAGCTCGTGGCTCCAAAGTACAACCCATGGTCGGCTTATCCGATCACCTTCGACAAGCGCGACCACCCGACCAATATCCATCATGGAGGGTCTGCAACTTTGGTCTTGGATCCCATTGTCGATGGGTTTCACTTAACACGCGTTATTATGAGCAGAGGCAGCATGCTCAACCTAATCTACGCCGACACAATCAGGAAGATGGGCACTTTCAAGGGTCAAGACCAACACTGCCACTTTCAAGGGTGTCATACACGGTGGCAAATTAGACTGCATGGGAACAATCACATTTGAAGAAGTCTTCTCATTTACCGAAAACTTATGAAGTGAAGATTTAATCTTTAGCATTGTCCCCTTAAGGAGTTGTTACCATGCACTACTTGGGTGAACTGCATTCGCTCGCTTAAACGCAGTCCCACACTACACATGTATCAAGTTAAAGATGCCAAGACCGTGGACGGTGTTATTAGAGTCAATGGTAACATTGAGCGTTCTCTCCGAATAGAAGAACAAACCGCGGCTTTCGTAGCTAAGGTTCAGGCTGCCGAGGAGGCAGCTTAGAGTCTTTCCAGGAAAGGGACACCTAGCTCTTTAAAGCGTAGCCGAGGTGTCCCTCTTGTCTCCGAACAGTTAAATGTTGACCCTAAATAGGGATATGCACTCCTCATTTCTCCCCCTCTGGTTGAGGGATTATGTTCTTAGAGTACATGACTTCGTGCTCAAAATTCCATGGGAGGCCAAGGAGCATAAAGCACGAGGTACGTCATTTGTCTTAACCAGCCGTCACCCACCCGACGATTTGTGCACCTACATGGCGCTTTCAAAGGCCTAACAAGAGCAAAATAATGTCATAGTTTAACCATCGCGCGACAACTACAACCTCTTTGTCAGGCTCATAGAACCCAGGGTATTCAGGCCCGTCTGCCTTCAGCCAAGGACGTGACGCATGGCTACGGCCTAACAGGAGTCAAACCGGTAGGTACTACGGGAAAGACCCCTCATGAGGCAAGCCTTGGCTTCCTGAGGATCCCTCCCGAGGGACTAGACAAGCGAGGAAGCGACTGCATCGAGAGCCTCACGAGGCCCTGTCACGAGGCGGCTTCCCGAGGTTGCCTCTTGAGGCTCCCTCCTTGAGGCATGTGAAGGAAGGGATGTCTGGCTTGGTCACGCAGTCTCATGCCCATCACGTGGGTGACGTGCACGGCAACGAACAGCGGCAGAGGTCATCCCAGCGGCTGTAGATGAAGATGATTTCCCTATTTGTGCTAAGGGAGCAAGGCCAGCAATCCAGTTCCCAAAGCAACCCCCAATGGTTGCCCGGTCGGTGAAAGAAGACCAAGGCAATGGCATGCAGGTCGGAGGTCATTCCTGACCCCACCGGTGCGTCATGGATGGTAGCTTTGCAGGCGAAGACCACCTTTTGTCAGGATAGACTGCGCCCCTATCCCCATTCAAACTTGTCGTTGTGTGGCAACCCTTCTCGCTAATGTTTTCGGGGGAAGAGGACCAAGGTAGATATAAAAGGAGGGCAGGGTGCCATTGTAGGAAAGATCGGCCCCTAAACCCGAAGCCTTGTACTCTCTCTTCCACCAGAGCAGTCATAACCAAGTAGGACGTAGGGTTTTACAGTGCAAGGTGGCCCAAGCCTGGGTAACCTGATGTGTCATTAATCTGCTCCCACTAGCGCGCTCTTGTCGTAGCTTTGTTGTGGTTTAGCTAGGGTACAAGGTGGGGTGGTGAGGACGAGCTCATTGGAGTGTTCGAACCTTTGGGTCCCCGATGACCCACAAGTGTAGGGGATCTATCGTAGTCCTTTCGATAAGTAAGAGTGTCGAACCCAACGAGGAGCAGAAGGAAATGACAAGTGGTTTTCAGTAAGGTTTTCTCTACAAGCACTGAAATATTAGGTGATAGATAGTTTTGTGATAAGATAAATAGTAATGAGCAAAAGTAAATAAAGTAAATAAGGTGCAGCAAGGTGGCCCAATCCTTTAGGTAGCAAAGGATAAGCCTGGACAAATTCTAATAATAATGAAGGAGCTCCCGAGGACACATTGGGAATTATCGTCAAGCTAGTTTCATCACGTTCATAACATTCGCGTTCGGTACTTTGATAATTTGATATGTGGGTGGACCGACACTTGGGTACTGCCCTAACTTGGACAAGCGTCCGCAACTACAAAATGAGTATTAAGGTAAACCCTATTGCAAGCGTCCGCAACTACAAAAAGGAGTATTAAGGTAAACCTAACCACATCATTAAACATATGGGTCCATATCAACCCCTAACGAAGCAACGCATAAACTAGGGTTTAAGCTTCTGTCACTCTAGCAATCCATCATCTACTTATTACTTCCCTATGCCTTCCTCTAGGCCCAAATAATGGTGAAGTGTCATGTAGTCGACGTTCACATAACACCACTAGAGGAGAGACAACATGCATCTCATCAAAATATCGAACAAATACCAAATTCACATGACTACTAATAGCAAGACTTCACCTATGTCCTCAGGAACTAAAGTAACTACTCGCAAAGCATTATCATGTTCATAATCAGAGGTGTAATAATATGCATTAAGGATCTGAACATATGATCCTCCACCAAGTAAACCAATAAGTATCAACTACGAGGAGTAATCAACACTACTAGCAACCCACAGGCACCAATTTATGGTTTTGGATACAAGATTGGATACAAGAGATGAACTAGGGTTTGAGAGGAGATGGTGCTGGTGAAGATGTTGATGGAGATTGACCCCCTCCCAATGAGAGGATCGTTGGTGATGATGTTGGTGATGATTTCCCCCTTCCGGAGGGAAGTGTCCCCGGCAGAATAGCTCCGCCAGAGCCCTAGATTGATTCCGCCAAGGTTCCGCCTCGTGGCGGCGGAGTTTCCTCTCGTAAGCTTGCCCACGAATTTTTCCAGGACAAAACCCTTCATATAGCAGAAGATGGTCGCTGGAAGCCCACCAGGGGCCCCAGGAGATAGGGAGGCGCGCCCTGTAGGGGGGGGCGCCCCCCAGTCTCCTGGGCAGGGTGTGGGCCCCCTGGCCTATTTCTTTCGCTCTTAAATTCTTAATAAATCCAAAAAGTGGTTTCGTGGAGTTTCAGGACTTTGGGAGTGGTGCAGAATAGGTTTCCAACGTTTGCTCCTTTTTCAGCCAGAATTCCAGCTGCTCGCATTCCCCCTCTTCATGGTAAACCTTGTAAAATAAGAGAGAATAGCCATAAGTATTGAGATATAATGTGTAATAACAGCCCATAATGAAATAAATATTGATATAAAAGCATGATGCAAAATGGACGTATCAACTCCCCCAATCTTAGACCTCGCTTGTTCTCAAGCGGAAACCGAGATCGAGAAATATGTCCACATGTTTAGAGATAGAGGTGTCGATAAAAATAAAATACGGACATGAGGGCATCATGATCATTCTAATAACAGCAACATATATAGATTTTGTCATATGATTTCCTATGGTCAAGTAATAAGCAATTCACAATGTCAAGTATGGTTCATAAACTTCATTGGGAACTAACAAACTATAATCTCAGTCATTGAAGCAATGCAATTTATCGTAACATCAGAAAGAGCAATAATAGAGCTTTTCAGAAAGATCACATACTCAACTATCTCGTAGTCCCCCATAATTGTTAACACTCACGCAATACTCGTGGTTATAGAGTTTCAGCCGGACACTGAGAAAGATAGGGGCTTATTGTGTTGTCTCCCAACATATTTGCCTTTAGGTGATGTCAACAATAATAGCCTATGCCAACTTACATTCAGCTTGATATATGTATCATGACCTTTCAAACACGAGGAGCTTGCCAAAGGTTAAAATGAAAAAGTGGAAAGGTGAGGATCACCTTGACTCAAGTATAAAGTAAAAACATAAAGTAAAATATAGGCCCTTCGCAGAGGGAAGCAGAGGTTGTCATGCGCTTTTAGGGTTGGATACACAAAATCTTAATGCAAGAGAATGTCACTTTGTATTGCCCTTGTATGTGGACCTTTATTATGCACTCCGTCGCTTTTATTACTTCCACAACAAGTTCGTACAAAGCTTCTTTTCTCTGCACTAATAAGTCATGCATATTTAGAGAGCAATTTTTATTGCTTGCACCGATGACAACTTACTTGAAGGATATTACTCAATCCATAGCTAGGTATAGTGGACTCTGATGGCAAAACTGGGTTTTAGGATATTTGGAAGCACAAGTAGTATCTCTACTTGGTGCATGGAGTTTTGGCTAGTATGAGGGGGGAAAGGCAAGCTCAACAAGTTCAGAAGGTCACTGACAATATACTTTAACTGAGATGTTGGAAAACATAAACTATTACGTTGTCTTCCTTGTCCAACATCAACTCTTTTAGCATGTCATACTTAATGAGTGCTTCACAATCATAAAAGATGTCCAAGATAATATATCTATATGTGAACCCCTCTTTCCTTATCACTTCCTATTAATTGCAACGATGACCAAGGGCACGTTCATCAACTCTCAACAATTTTTATGCCTCGTACTTTCTATGTGTGAAGTTATCACTATCCATAAGATCAATATGAACTCTTTTGTTCTTTCTACTTTCTCAAGATCATAGCAACATAGCAAAGCCCTTGACTCAACACTGATCTTTATTATAGATAGCACACGGACTCGCTTACAAAAAGAGATCACAACAAAAACTCAAAAATACTTGATATCAAAACTTCGAACTAATAGATCAAGATACTACTAAAAGGATCAAACTAAATAAAGCGGTAAAGATAGGAGTGTGATGGTGATACGATATCGGGGCACCTCCCCCAAGCTTGGCAGTTGCCAAAGGGAGTGCCCATACCCATGTGATTTTTTCTTCTGAGGCGATGGAGGTGGTGATGATGACGGTGGATAATCGCACATCGAGCGTAAGAGCTCCTCCAACTTGCGGATAATGCCCTTGAGCCCAGCAATATGATCCTTCAACAAAATATTCTCCTGTGTGAGATACTTGTTTTGTATGCGGGCTAACTCAATCATCTTGGAAGCTTCAATCTCTGTTGGAGTGAAAAGGTTAGGTAAAGGGTGAGGGACGCCTTCTTCTTTCACCACCGGATCTTGAACCTCCATGGCCTTCTTGATCCCTTCACCCTTGTTGATATCTTCCAGTTCCTCTCTCTTCAATAGCCAGGCATCCTTGTCTTTGTTGTTGTAGGAGGGAGAAGTCATGGTGCTCTAATTTGCAATAGGAACAACTCGAAACGAAAACAGAGGATAATTGCGTGATACGGTGGTCAAAACCTTCGAGAGTATATATAATGAATTTTTACCGAGCAAAATACGTAACATACAAGAAAACGGAGTCCGGGAGGCACACGAGGTGCCCACGACACAGGGGGCGCGCCCTATAGGGGGGGCTCCTCTCTCGTGGGAGCCTCGTGTCCCTTTCAGACTACTTATTTCTTCCTAAAATTCTTAAATAATCCAAAACTGATGAAAATTGCCATTAGAGTTGTTTTGGAGTCGGTATACTTGCCGTACCACGTACCTATGCCTTTCTGGAGTCTGGAACGTTCTGGAAAGTGTCTCTTATGTACTCCTCTGGGGTTATGGTTTCAATAATATTAGTTTCAACATTGATAGGGTTACCTGAAATATAATGCTTGATTCTTTGACCATTAAGCACCCTCGGATTTGTGCCTTCAAAGTTGTTAATTTTTGTAGCACCGGAACGATAGACCTCCTCGATAACGTAGGGACCTTCCCATTTTGAGAGAAGTTTTCCTGCAAAAAATCTTAAACGAGAGTTGAATAATAACACATAATCTCCTACATTAAACTCACGCTTTTGTATCCTTTTATCATGCCAGCGTTTGACTTTTTCTTTGAAGAGCTTGTCATTCTCATAAGCTTGGGTTCTCCATTCATCAAGTGAGCTAATATCAAACAACCTCTTCTCACCGGCAAGTTTGAAGTCATAATTGAGCTCTTTAATAGCCCAATATGCTTCATGTTCGAGTTCAAGAGGTAAATGACATGCTTTTCCATAAACCATCTTATATGGAGACATACCCATAGGATTTTTGTATGTAGTTCTATAGGCCCATAATGCATCATCAAGTTTTTTGGACCAATTCTTTCTAGATCTATTCACAGTCTTTTGCAAAATTAATTTGAGCTCTCTATTGCTCAACTCTACTTGACCACTAGACTGCGGGTGATAAGGAGATGCAATTCTATGATTGACATCGTACTTAGCAAGCATCTTACGGAAAGCACCATGAATAAAGTGTGAACCACCATCAGTCATAAGATATCTAGGGACTCCAAACCTCGGAAAAATAACTTCTTTAATCATTTTAATAGAAGTGTTATGATCAGCACTACTAGTTGGAATAGCTTCTACCCACTCAGTAACGTAATCAACAACAACTAAAATATGTGTATAACCATTGGAAGCAGGAAAAGGTCCCATATAATCAAAGCCCCAAACATCAAACGGTTCAATAACAAGATAATAATTCATAGGCATTTCTTGACGTCTACTGATGTTACCTATTCTTTGGCATTCATCACAAGATATGACAAACTTGCGAGCATCTTTGAAAAGAGTACGCCAATAAGAACCAGATTGTAGTACCTTGTGTGCAGTTCTGTCTCCAGCATGGTGTCCTCCATAGGATTCAGAGTGACACTTGCGTAGGATTTGTTCCTGTTCATGCTCAGGCACACAATGTCTAATAATACCATCTACTCCTTCTTTATAAAGGCGTGGATCATCCCAGGAGTAATGTCTTAAATCATCAAAGAACATTTTCTTTTGCTGGTATGTGAAACTAGACGGTATATATTTAGCAACAATGTAATTAGCATAGTGAGCATACCAAGGAGCAGTATGAGAAGCATTGACAACTGCTAATTCTTCATCAGGAAAACTATCATTAATAGGCAGTGGGTCATCAAGAACATTCTCTAGCCTAGATAAGTTGTCTGCAACGGGGTTCTCAGCTCCCTTTCTATCAATAATATGCAAGTCAAATTCTTGGAGCAAGAGAACCCATCTAATGAGTCTAGGCTTATCATCTTTCTTTTCCATAAGATATTTAATAGCAGCATGATCAGTGTGGATAGTAACTTTGGAATCAACAATATAAGGTCTAAACTTATAACATGCAAATACAATTGATAAGAATTCTTTTTCAGTGGTAGCATAATTTCTTTGGGCGGTATCAAGAGTCTTACTAGCATAATGGATAACATTCAATTTCTTATCGACTCTTTGCCCTAAAACAGCACCTACAGCATAATCACTAGCATCACACATAATTTCAAAAGGTAAATTCCAATCAGGTGGCTGAACAATAAGTGCTGTGATCAAAGCTTTCTTAAGTGTTTCAAATGCGTCTACGCAATCATCATCAAAGACAAAAGGAATATCTTTTTGCAATAAATTAGTCAGAGGCCTAGAGATTTTAGAAAAGTCCTTAATGAACCTCCTATAAAAACCGGCATGATCAAGAAAACTTCTTATACCTTTTATGTCCTTGGGTCATGGCATCTTTTCAATAGCATCAACTTTGGCTTTATCAACTTCAATACCCCTCTCGGAGATCTTGTGCCCCAATACAATGCCTTCATTAACCATAAAGTGACACTTTTCCCAATTCAAGACAAGACTAGTGTCTTTGCATCTCTGCAAAACTCGATCAAGGTTGCTCAAACAATCATCAAAAGAGGATCCATAGACGGAGAAGTCATCCATGAATACCTCACAAATATTTTCACAAAAATCGGAAAAAATAGCGATCATGCATCGTTGAAAGGTAGCAGGTGCATTACATAAACCAAAAGGCATACGTCTATAAGCAAAAGTACCAAAAGGGCAAGTAAAAGTAGTTTTAGATTGATCCCCCGCTGACACAGGTATTTGAGAGAAACCAGAATAACCATCTAGAAAGCAAAAATGTGTGTGTTTGGATAGCCTTTCTAGCATTTGATCAATAAAAGGTAAAGGGTAATGATCTTTCTTAGTAGCTTTATTAAACTTACGGAAATCAATTACCATCCTATAGCCTGTAATAATTCTTTGTGGGATCAATTCATCTTTATCATTAGGAACAACGGTAATACCTCCCCTTTAAGGACACAATGGACATGGCTTACACATTCACTATCAGCAATGGGATAAATAATACCTGCCTCAAGGAGTTTTAGAATCATCTTTCTTACCACTTCCTTCATTTTGGGGTTTAATCATCTTTGAGGATCTCTAACAGGTTTGGCATCTTTCTCCACTGAAATTTTGTGTTAACATAATGTGGGACTAATGCCCTTAAGATCATCCAGAGTATATCCAATAGCAGCTCGGTGCTTCTTCAGAGTTTTCAATAATCTTTCTTCTTCTTTCTCTGAAAGGTTAGCACTAATAATAACAGGATATATTTCTTTTTCATCAAGATAAGCATACTTGAGATTATCAGGTAAGGGTTTGAGTTCGAACATGGGATCACCCTTGGGTGGAGGGGGATCCCCAAGAATTTCAACGGGAAGATTATGTTTTAGCATAGGTTCTTGTTTAAGGAGGACTTCATCTATTTCTTCCCTTTCCTTCATAAACATATCACTTTCATGGTCTAGCAAATATTGTTCTAACGGATCAGTTGGAGGAACATCAATAGAAGCAAGACCAATAATCTCATCCTTACTAGATGGTTCCTTTTCACGAGGTTGTCTACTAAACTTAGCGAAATTAAACTCATGAGACATACCATCTATACCAACAGTGACAAAATTCTTTTCACAATCAATCTTAGCACTAGCAGTATGCAAGAAAGGTCTACCAAAAATAATGGGACAAAAATTATCTTATGGGGAAGCAAGAACAAGAAAATCAGCAGGGTATTTAATATTTCCACACAAGACTTCAACATCTCTAACAATCCCAATAGGTTTAATGGTGTCCCTATTAGCAAGCTTAATATTAACATCAATGTCTTCTAATTCAACAGGTGCAATATCGTGCATAAATTCTTTATAAAGATCGTAAGGTATAGCATTAGCACTGGCACCCATATCACATAAGCCATGATAACAATGATCTCCTATTTTGATAGAAATAACAGGTGTGCCTACAACAGGTCTATGTGTCTTAGTATCAGGTCTAGCAATATTAGCAGTTTCACCCTCAAAAGAAATAACATGCCCATCTAAGTCTTCATCCAAGAGATCTTTAATCATAGCAATACTAGGTTCAACTTTAATTTTCTCAGGGGGTGTATAAGTCCTAGTATTACTCTTACGAACAACAGTCGAAGCTTTAACATGATCTTTTATCCTAACAGGAAAAGGAGTTTTTTCGACATAAGCAGTAGGAATAATAGGATCACTATATGTAATAGTCTCTTCTTCGACTGTAATAGGTGCAACTACTTTCACTTCAACAGGAGGATTATATTTAAACCACTTCTCTTTAGGGAGATCAACGTGAGCAGCAAAAGTTTCACAAAAAGTAGCTACTATCTCAGAGTCAAGTCCATACTTAGAGCTAAATCCACGGAAAGCATCGGTATCCATAAAAGATTTAACACAATCAAACTTAGGTGTCATACCTGACTCCTTACCATTTTCGGAACCCCAATCTTTAGAGTTGTGTTTAATTCTTTCCAATAAGTCCCATTTGAAATCAATAGTCTTCAGCATATAGGAACTAGCACAGGAAGTATCGAGCAGGTTGCGATTATCAAGAGAAAGCCGAGCATAAAAATTCTAAATAATCATTTCCCGAGAGAGCTCATGATTGGGGCATGAATATAACATTGACTTAAGCCTCCCTCAAGCTTGAGTGATGCTTTTTCCTTAGTGAGGCCAGAAATTATATATGTAATTACGATCACGATGAACAAGATGCATAGGATAGAACTTCTGGTGAAATTCCAATTTCAATCGCTTATAATTCCAAGATCTTGTATCATCACATAGCCTATACCATGTCATTGCATCTCCCTTCAAAGATAAAGGGAAGACCTTCCTTTTGACAACATCATCAGGAATACCTGCAAGCTTAAATAATCCACAAACTTCATCCACAAAGATAAGGTGTAAGTCGGGATGCAAAGTTTCGTCTCCTGCAAAAGTATTAGCTAGCAGTTTTTCTATCATACCCGAAGGAATCTCAAAGTGAATATTTTCATAAAGTTCAGTAGGATGAGGAGCATCTATTTTCTCCTGTGGCTGGGGTGAAGATACCCCAAACAGGCCACTCAAAGCATTAGTTTCCATAGTGACAAGTAACAGAAAATTTCAGCACACTATATAATTGTTTCCTTACCAAGTTCCACTCACCAAGAACGCTACGCTCCCCGGCGACGGCGCCAGAAAAGAGTCTTGATGACCCACAAGTGTAGGGTATCTATCATAGTCCTTTCGATAAGTAAGAGTGTCGAACCCAACAAGGAGCAGAAGGAAATGATAAGCAGTTTTCCGTAAGGTTTTCTCTGCAAGCGCTGGAATAGTAGGTGATAGATAGTTTTGTGATAAGATAAATAGTAACGAGCAAAAGTAAATAAAGTAAATAAGGTGCAGCAAGGTGGACCAATCCTTTAGGTAGTAAAGGATAAGCCTGGACAAATTCTAATAATAATGAAGGAGCTCCCGAGGACACATTGGGAATTATCGTCAAGCTAGTTTCATCACGTTCATAAGATTCGCGTTCGGTACTTTGATAATTTGATATGTGGGTGGACCGACACTTGGGTACTGCCCTAACTTGGACAAGCATCCCACTTATGATTAACCCCTATTGCAAGCATCCACAACTACAAAAAGGAGTATTAAGGTAAACCTAACCACAACATTAAACATATGGGTCCATATCAACCCCTAATGAAGCAACACATAAATTAGGGTTTAAGCTTCTGTCACTCTAGCAACCCATCATCTACTTATTACTTCCCTATGCCTTCCTATAGGCCCAAATAATGGTGAAGTGTCATGTAGTCCACATTCACATAACACCACTAGAGGAGAGATAACATACATCTCATCAAAATATCGAACGAATACCAAATTCACATGACTACTAATAGCAAGACTTCACCCATGTCCTCAGGAACTAAAGTAACTACTCACAAAGCATAATCATATTCATAATCAGAGGTGTAATAATATGCATTAAGGATCTGAACATATGATCTTCCACCAAGTAAACCAATAAGTATCATCTACGAGGAGTAATCAACACTACTAGCAACCCACATGTACCAATTTGTGGTTTTGGATACAAGATTGGATACAAGAGATGAACTAGGGTTTGAGAGGAGATGGTGCTGGTGAAGATGTTGATGGAGATTGACCCCCTCCCGATGAGAGGATCGTTGGTGATGACGTTGGTGATGATTTCCCCCTTCCGGAGGGAAGTGTCCCCGGCAGAACAGCTCAGCCAGAGCCCTAGATTGATTCCGCCAAGGTTCCGCCTCGTGGCGGCGGAGTTTCCTCCCGTAAGTTTGCCCACGAATTTTTCCAGAACAAAACCCTTCATATAGCAGAAGATGGTCACCGGAAGCCCACCAAGGGGCCCAGGAGATAGGGGGCAGGCCCTATAGGGGGGGGCTGTCTCCTGGACAGGGTGTGGGCCCCTTGGCCTATTTCTTTCGCTCATAAATTCTTAATAAATCCAAATAGTGGTTTCGTGGAGTTTCAAGACTTTTGGAGTGGTGCAGAATAGGTTTCCAATGTTTGCTCCTTTTTCAGCCAGAATTCCAGCTGCCGGCATTCCCCCTCTTCATGGTAAACCTTGTAAAATAAGAGAGAATAGCCATAAGTATTGATATATAATGTGTAATAACAGCCCATAATGCAATAAATATTGATATAAAAGCATGATGCAAAATGGACGTATCAGTCCCCGAAGCCCGACTTCTGACATTTGGCGTGCCACGTAGGGGCGTGCTACTATTTTCCTTGCCCCACCATTCGCTCCACCACCATCATGGTCGATGCTCACCGTGAGTGCGCCACGCATCGTGGGTTGCGTGGCCCTGACGGAGCCGGTGGGCCACGGCAACAGCCACCGCCCTATCGAGGCCGCAGCCGCTGTTTCCACAGAACCTGCTGCTCGTGAGGAGCAGGACTCCTCCCTACACTGCTGCATGCAGGCAGATGGCCATACCGCCATGGCCTCTTCCTCCCACCCCCGTAGAGGGCCATTGAACGCGCAGGCTGCACTACTCATGGCATGTGAGCTAGTCCGCTGCCGTCTAGCTGACGCCGGCTATGACGCCTAGCTAGGGCGCATCACTGAGCTCGTCAACACAGTCGGGGACACTCCAGCGCCTGCCCACTTGCTCTGCCCTACACCATCTCATCCTGGGGATGTGGCGCATGACACGTCTCCAACGTATCTATAATTTTTTATTGTTCCATGCTATTATATTATCTGTTTGGGATGTTTTATATGCATTTATATGCTATTTTATATTATTTTTGGGACTAACCTATTAACCTAGGGCCCAGTGCGAGTTTCTATTTTTCCTTGTTTTTGTGTTTTTTGCAGAAAAGGAATATCAAACGGAGTCCAAATGAGCTGAAAATTTACGGTGATTTTTATAGACCAGAAGAAGCCCCCGAAGCACAAGATTTGGGCCAGAAGAGTCTCGACTCAACGACAGGGTGGAGGACGCACCCACCCCCTAGGGCGCGCCCCCTGCCTTGTTGTTGACTCATGGACCCCCCCTGACGTGAAACCAACGCCAAAAAATCCTATAAATCCAGAAACCCCCAGAAAGAAACCTAGGTCGGGAGTTCTGCCACCGCAAGCCTCTCTAGCTACAAAAAACCAATCGAGAGCCCGTTCCGGCACCCTGACGGAGGGGGAAACCATCACCAGTGGATATCTTCATCATCCTAACACTCTCCATGATGAGGAGGGAGTAGTTCACCCTCGGGGCTGAGGGTATGTACCAGTAGCTATGTGTTTGATCTCTTTCTCTTGTTATCTTGATTTGGCACGATCTTGATGTACCACGAGCTTTGTTATTATAGTTGGATCTTATGGTGTTTTCCCCTCTCTACCTTATGATGAATTGAATCTTTTCCTTTGAGGTTTTTTTATGTCAGATTGAATCTTTGGATGTGAGAGCACTTGATGTTGTTGCGATGGGATATCCATGGTCACAATGGGATGTTCTATTGGTCCTCTTGATGTATGTTTTCATTATCAACTTGTGGATTCCCGTAGTGACATTGGGGTAATCTATGCATAGTGGTTGATGCACGTTTTCAAACTCCTTTCTCCGATAGAAATCTCGGGATACTCTTGAAATTCTTTGTGTTGGATTGAATATTATGAATCTGAGATTGTGTGATGCATATCATATAATTGATCCATGGATACTTGTGGTCACATTGGAGTATCTAGGTGACATTAGGGTTGATTTATGTGTGTCATATGGTGTTATTTTACTACGAACTCTTGGGATGTCATATGGTGTTGGATTGAATATTATGAATAGCTCAATGGATTGATCGAAAAGAATAACTTTGAGGTGGTTTCGTACCCTTCAAGCAATTTTATCTTATGTTCTCCACGATAGGAACTTTGGAGTGATAGTTTGCATGTTGAGGGATTGTTATATGATTGAATTATGTTATCCTTGTTGAGAGAACTTGCACTAGTGAAAGTATGAACCCTAGGCCTTGTTTCCAAGCATTGCAATACCGTTTTGGCTCACTTTTGTTACTTGCTACCTTGCTGTTTTTATATTTTGAGATTACAAAAACCCATATCTGCCATTCATATTACGCTTGTATGACCATCTCTTCGCCGAACTAGTGCACCTATACAATTTACCATTGTATTGGGTGTGTTGGGGACACAAGAGACTCTTTGTTATTCGGTTGCAGGGTTGTTTGAGAGAGACCATCTTCATCCTACGCCTCCCATGGATTGATAAACCTTAGGCCATCCACTTGAGGGAAATTTGCCACTGTCCTACAAAACTCTATGCTTGAAGGCCCAACACGAGTCTACCATAAGAAGGTTGGATTGTATACATCAAGCTCTTTTCTGGCACCATTGTCGGAGAGGTCAGTGCTTGAAGGTATATCTTTAGATATTGCAATTGAATCTTTTAGTTTCCTGTTTTATCACTAGTTTTGTTTATAAAAGACAACTACAAAAAATAGAATTTAGGTTGCCTCATATGCTTCATCTTTTTAATGTCTTTTGTGAAAATGATGGAATGGAAAATTGTGCTCAAGTGTTACAAGAAGAAGTTCATAAAATGTTTGTCACTAAATCTTTGAATGTTGAGCATGAATGCAATGTTGTTAGTTTGAACTCTTTGAATATACATGATGCTAATGATATGTAAAGCTACAAGCTTGGGGATGCTATGTTTGATGAATATGATATTTTTAGTCCCCCAAGTTTTGATGAGAATATTTATTATGATGAAAGCATGCCTCCTATTTATGATGATTATATTGATGAAAGTGGGTTTGGAAGCGTGTCAACTTTAGGAAGTAATGATCCAACTATTTTGGAGGGTGTTGACTCTTATAAAATTTATGTAAGTGGATTTGGAGAGGTCATGACTTTATTTAGTGAGGAATCCACTATTTCGGAAGAAGTTCCAATTGATTATGAGAACAAAGTTGCTATCTATGATGATTATTGTGATGACATGTATGCTATAAAAAATAATGATAACCATGAAACTTTTCGTCATGATTTTAATTTTCAATTGTATTATAACTCACATGATAGTTATTTTGTTGAGTTTGCTGCTACTATTATGAATGAGAGGAATATTGCTTATGTGGAGAGTAGTAAATTTTATATGCTTGTGGATCATGAAGAGAATGCTTTATGTCATAGTTATATTGTTCAATTAGTTCATGAAGCTACTGAAAATTATTATGAGGGAGGAATATATGCTTGCAGGAATTGTAATAATATCAAATTTCCTCTCTTTGTGTTGAAAATCTTGAAGTTTTGCTTGTTTTACCTTCCTATGCTAGTTGATTCTCATTCCCATAAATTGTTTGCTCACAAAATACCTATGCATAGGAAGTGGGTTAGACTTAAATGTGCTAGTAATTTTCTTCATGATGCTCCCACGATGTTTCAATTCTTATCTTTTATGTGAGCATCATTGACATCATGATGCCTAGCTAGAAAGGCATTAAAGAAAAGCGCTTGTTGGGAGACAACCCAACATTTACCCCTACTGTTTTTGTCTGTCCACATGATTATGCTACTGTAGTAATCATGTTTTATAGCTTTTGTTTCAATGAAGTGCCAAGCAAAGCCTTTGGGATAGTGTCGATGATAGTTGACTTGATTCTGTGCAAAAACAAAAACTTTTGCGCTCAGTCCACAAATTTTATAAATTCAATGGAACATGCTTTTGATATGATTTTTTACACATGATTGATAAAAAAATTGCCTACGTTGTTCTAATTGTTCAGAAATTTGGAGTTACAAAAGTATACAAAGTTTCGAGATTACTCAAGACTGTTCTGTTTTTGACAGATTCTGTTTTCATTGTATTGTTTGCTTATTTTGATGAATCTCTAGTAGTATCGGAGGGTATGAACCATGGATAAGTTGGAATACAGTAGATATAACACCAATATGAATTTAGAATGAGTTCACAACAGTAACTAAGTGGTGATTTATTTTCTTATGCTAACAGAGCTCATAAGATTTTCTGTTGAGTTTTCTGTTGTGAAATTTTCAAGTTTTGGGTAAAGTATTGATGGACTACGGAATAAGGAGTGGCAAGAGCCTAATCTTGTGGATGCCCAAGGCACCCCAAGGTAATACTCAAGGAAGAACCAAACAACTAAGCTTGGGGATGCCCCGTATGGCATCCCCTCGTTCGTCTTCGTTCATTGGTAAACTTACTTGAGGCTATGTTTTTATTCACCACATGATATGTGTTTTGGTTGGAGCGTCATTTTCTTCTATTTATATTTTCTTGCTGTTATTCAGAGACATGTTTTCTATCTTTTAGTTCAATAAAAATGTCAAGTATAGCCTTTACCATGCTTAGTTTGCAAGTCCATATGTTGCTGTTTGAAAATAGAAAGTTTGCCGTTATGTTTTGAATATTGGTGAATATTCAAAACATGATAAAATCTTGAATTTTTTACATAGTAATAACAACAAATTTTCTATGGAGTGGTAATTTTCAGAATTTTTTGAGTTAGGAAAGTATGATTCCTCTTGCATTCTTTACGGACTGTTCTGTTTAGACAGATTGCTATTATGTTTGCATTGTTTGCATATGTTTGCTTGTTTAATGATTCTATTCAAGGATGGGAGTATTAAATATGCAGAGACATTTAGTATGAAATGTAAAATTATAATTTTAGTGATTTTCTACAGTCAAGAATGATAACGTTTTGCTGATTTATACTAACTTATCTCACGAGTTCTTGTTGAGTTTTGTGTGGATGAAGTTTTTAAGAATAAGGGAAACTGTGATATGAGAGGAATTAAGAAGACACAAGAGCTCAAGTTTTGGGATGCCCAAGGCATCCCTAATTAATATTTCAAGAAGTCTCAAGCATCTAATCCTGGGGATGCCCCGGTTGGCATCCCACCTTTCTTCTTCAACAACTATCAGGCAGTTTTGGTTGAGCCTAAGTTTTTGCTTCTTCACATGATATGTGCTATCCTTGCAATGTCATTTTATTTTGCTTTGATTGATGTTTGAATAATATCCCAAGATCTGAAATTGTTAAATGTTAGAGTCTTCACATAGTTACATAATTATTCAACTACTCATTGATCTTCACTTATATCTTTTGGAGTAGTTTGCCATTTGCTCTAGTGCTTCACTTATATCTTTTTAGAGCACGGTGGTGATTTTATTTTGAAGAAATTGATGAGCTATCATGCTTCACTTATATTATTTTGAGAGTCTTAAACAGCATGGTATTTTTCTTTTGTTATGAATTTAGTTCTAATATGATAGGCGTCCAAGAGGGATATAATAAAAAACTTTCATATAAAGTGCATTGAATACTATGCAAAGTTTGATTCCTTATGATTGTTTTGAGATATAAAGATGGTGATATTAGAGTCATGCTAGTGAGTAATTGTGGATTGGTAAGAATACTTGTGTTAAAGTTTGTGATTCCCGTAGTATGAACTTATGGTGAATCGTTATGTGATGAAGTCGGAGCATGATTTATTTATTGATTGGCATCCTTTGTGTGGAGGTCAGGATCGCGTGATGGTTAACTCGTACCAACCCTTCCCCTAGGAGCATGCGTGTAGTACTTTGTTTCGATAGCTAATAAATTTTTGCAAGAAGTATGTGAGTTCTTTATGACTAATGTTGAGTCCATGGATTATACGCACTCTGACCCTTCCACCATTGCTAGCCTCTCTAGTACCGCGTAACTTTCAATAGTACCATACACCCACCATGTACCTTCCTAAGAAAACCACCATACCTATACCTATTATGGCATTTCCATAGCCATTCCGAGATATATTGCCATGCAACTTTCCACCATCCCATTTTATTATGACATGTTCCATCATTGTCATATTGCTTTGCATGATCATGTAGTTGAAATAGTACTATTTGTGGCAAAGCCACCTTTCATAATTCTTTCATACATGTCACTCTTGAGTCATTGCACATCCCGGGACACCGCCGGAGGCATTCATATAGAGTCATATTTTCGTTCTAAGTATCAAGTTGTAATTTTTGAGTTGTAAGTAAATAAAAGTGTGATGATCATCATTATTAGAGCATTGTCTCATGTGAGGAAAGGATGATGGGAGCTATGATTCCCTCACAAGTTGGGATGAGTCTTCGGACTTCATGAAAAATAAAAGAGGACAAAGAAGCCCAAATAAAAAAAGAGGCCAAAGAAGCCCACCAGAAAATGAGAGAAAAGAGAGAAGGGACAATGATACTATCCTTTTCCACACTTATACTTCAAAGTAGAACAATTATCTTCATGATAGAGAATCACTATATTTTCACTTTCATATACTAGTGGGAAATTTTCATTATAGAATTTGCCTTGTATATTCCTATGATGGGCTTCCTCAAATTGCCCTTGGTCTTCGTGAGCAAGCGAGTTGGATGCACACCCACTTAGTTTCTTTTTGAGCTTTCATACACTTATAGCTCTAGTGCATCCGTTGCATGTCAATCCCTACTCACTCACATTGATATCTATTGATGGGCATCTCCATAGCCCATTGATATGCCCAGTTGATGTGAGACAATCTCCTTATTTTTGTCTTCTCCACAACCACCATATTCTATTCCACCTATAGTGCTATATCCATGGATCATGCTCATGTATTGCGTGAAAGTTGAAAAGGTTTGAGAATACTAAAGTATGAAACAATTGCTTGGCTGAAACCGGGGTTGTACAAAATTTGAACACTTTGTGTGATGAAGATGGAGCATAACCAGACTATATGATTTTGTAGGGATAACTTTCTTTGGCCATGTTATTTTGAGAAGACATGATTGCCTTATTAGTATGCTTGAAGTATAACTGTTTTTATGTCAATATTAAACTTTTGTTTTGAATCTTATGGATTTGAACATTCTTGCCACAATGAATAAGATTACATGGATAAATGTGTTAGGTAGTATTCTGTCGGTGTTCTGGGAACGGCGGTCCCCAGACTTGCCTGCCTGCGGCCTGCGGCGTGGCTCGAGCAGTGGCCCAGTACGGCCCATCTTCATCGACTCAAGCTCAAGACCCTCGCGAGGGGCCAAGCCTCGTGGGGCGGACGACAGGAAGCTTCCTCCGGAGCAGCCTTGCCAGGCAGGCTCGCGAGGAGGCGGAGAGATCAAGGCAAGGGTACCTCGCGAGGTGCCCATGATTCAAACCATGACGATCGAGGCAGGCGGGCGCCAGGCAGGCGCCGGCCTGCGCAGTGTCCTTGTTTCCTCTTTGGTGCAAAGGGAGCAAGCACAGGCCAAGACGTCAGGTAAAGGCTACCGTATCAGTGCAATAAGACCAAGATCAGCAGAGCGGCAGGATGGAGGTCACCATGGAGGCCAAGATGGTGTCATCATCAGAGTCTTTGGTAGTCGAAGACCAACTTTAGTCAGGATAAGTGTACTCGATGTTCCCCTTCAAAATGGCCAATTGTTGTCGACCTTCCCGCTTAATATTTGGGGAGAGGACCAGGGCCTCTCTATATATAGGGCTAGCCACCACAGTAGGGGAGCATCTCGAATTGACCCTCCCAAAGGGACAACACCACCACAAGAACATACCTCGCGAGGCTGTTCTTCCTCTGTACTGTTCATCATCAGCCCCTGAGGCAATCCACCACACCACAAACTAGAGTAGGGTATTACACCACAACGGTGGCCCGAACTAGTATAAACCCCGTGTCCCTTGTGTTGTTCATCTTGCTAGCCTAGATCCTTAGCGAGGCATTGGAGCGTGGATCAGTAGGAGAGAGATCTTCATGCGCACCCCAGAGTTCGAACCTCAAGGGTCTGCCGGAACCCAACATCCGACATTTGGATGCCAGGTAGGGGTGCACCGGAGCTCTCCCAGTCAACGGCCCATTCTCCATCAACCTTGCGCTTCGCCCTCATGGCAGGCAACGCGCCGCCCACAGGGGCCGGAGCCGGGCCCTAGGGGCTCCGAGCTCTGTCCCTCGCCTTGCGACAGGTGCGGTGGCCAAGTAAGTTCAAGCCAAAGATGCCGCTGCGCTACAATGGCACGGTGGATCTGCTAGCTTCCCTGCTAGCATATGAGGAGGCCATCCTCAAGGCCTGGGGTGATGACCGGGTCATGGCCAACTAGCTGCCCATGGCGCTCACCAGCGTCCTGCGCATGTGGCTGTTCCACTTGCCAGCGTCTTCGGTTGACTCCTGGGAGGAGCTGCGCAGCCTCTTCCTCGCCCACCACGCAGCACCGGTGCTCCCGGTCATCGCGGCTCTCCTTGGTGGCTCGCAAGCCCCACCCACGAGTCGCCACGTCAAGCCGTTCGTCTGCCAGGTCGGCGCTGCCATGACTCGCAACCCAGCTCCTCCGGGTTAGATGGCACCCAAGGTTGACTTGACCTTCAGCTTGGATGATCACCCCACCAACACTACCTGCACGGGAGCGCTCCCGATGCTATGTACTCCTACCATCTGCCAGGTGGCCGTCACCAGGACCCTCATCAACGGTGGGGCCGGCCTCAATGTTCTCTCAATCAAGGCCTTCAGCCTCCTCCATGTGCCGCTAGAGCGACTCCGACCCAGCCAGCCCTTCTCAGGAATTGGGGGCAGCCCCACCGGCTCCCTGGGGCAGATCCGCCTCTTGGTGATGTTCGGCACCCAAGCCAACTTCCGCACGGAGCTGATCGACTTTGATGTTGCCCCTCTCGTACAACGCCATCCTCGGCTACCCGGCTTTGACCCAGTTCATGGCCGCAATCCACCTAGCTTACAACCTGATGAAAATGCCCGGGAGCAGCAGTGTCCTCACCATAGCCGGAGAGGCAAAAGATGCCATGCAGGCGCTCAAGCTTGCTTTCAAGGCGGCCGCAGTGGTGCAGCCCGCTAGCGCCGATCCCCCCAAGGCTAAGGGGGCTGCGCCCACCAAGAAGAAGCAGTTGTTCACCCAGGACAAAGCAGAGAACAAGCAAGTACCAGTCGACAAGGATGGGTCCTCCGGCGCCACCTTCACCATATGCGCCAATCTCGATCCCGAGCAAGAGGAGGCCGTAGTGAAGTTCCTGTGCACGAACAAGGAGGTGTTCGCATGGGAACCCAAGCAGCTGGCAGGGGTCCCCAGGCAGGTGATCGAGCATCACCTGAACGTCTGTCCCAACGTACGCCCAGTGAAGCAGCAGGCAATGCGGCAGTCCACCGAGAAGCAAGCTCTCATCGTCCAAGAAACCCACAAGTTGGAGGCCGCGGGAGTCATTTGCGAGGTTCGCTATCCGGAGTGGCTGGCGAACCCTGTCGTTGTGCCAAAGAAAGGGGGGAAGGAGCGCATGTGCATCGATTTTACCAACCTCAACAAGGCCTGCCCACAGGATCCGTTCCCGCTCCCCCGCATCAATCAAATCATCGACTCTACTGCTGAGTGTGACCTGTTGTGCTTCCTGGATGCCTTCTCAGTCGAATCAAGATGGTGGTCGAAGATGTGGAGAAGACGGCTTTCCTGACCCCGTGTGGGGTGTACTGCTACACCTGCATGCTGTTCGGATTGTGCAATGCGGCGCAACCTTCTAGCGGCTGATGCACATCACATTAGGCCGGCAGCTCGGGAGGAACACTGAGGATTATGTCGATGGCATAGTGGTAAAGTCTCGGGAGGCGAAGACTCTGATACAGGACCTGGAAGAAACCTTTGCGAGCCTTCGTGAAGTGGACTTGCGGCTGAACCCAGAGAAGTGCGTGTTCGGTGTTCCCTCTGGCAAGCTTCTGGGTTTCCTCGTGTCCCACAGAGGAATCGAGGCTAACCCGGAGAAGGTCAAGGCGATTGAAGACATGAGTCCGCCGCAAACTCTCAGGGAAATGCAGAAGCTTGCCGGGAAAGTAACTGCGCTAGGGCGCTTCATCTCCAAGCTAGGGGAATGCGCTTTGCCCTTCTTCAAGCTAATGAAGAGGAAGGGCCCGTTCAAATGGACTCAAGAGGCTGACGAAGCGTTTCAAGATCTCAAGAAGTACCTGACCTGCCCTCCTATGATGGTAGCGCCCCACTTGCAGGAGCCCCTGGTGCTTTATCTCGCCGCCACACCATACTTCACCAGCGCAGCTCTGGTGGCCGTCCGGGAGGAGCGCCGGGCCAAGACCACACCAGTTATGGTAGCCCCAGGCCAGGAAGGCTCCGCAAGGGTCGCGCCCTCAGCAGATACAAGTCAGCCTAAGCAAGGAGGCGTCCTCACGGATGAGGGGACTCCACCAGTCCGTCAAGAGCTGGGGGCTCTTATGCCTCAGGAGACACTCGACTCCCCGGAGGGTGCGGACTCCGTCGCTGCACGCACCCTCGTCGAGCATCCCGTGTACTTCGTCAGCACAGTGCTGAGGGATGCAAGGGCATGGTACCCCATGCCTCAAAAGCTCCTGCTTACACTGTTGGTGGCCTCTCTGAAGCTGCGGCACTACTTCCAAGGTCATCCAATCAAGGTCGTATCAGCATACCCGTTGGAAAGGGTGCTCAGGAGTCGCAACTCAGCGGGAAGGGTCGCCGAATGGAACATCGAATTGCAAGCGTTTCAGTTGGAATTCAGCACGACTAGGGTCGTTAAGGGAGTTGCACTTGCAGATTTTGTAGCAGAATGGACAGAGGCACCAGGACTTGAAGCAGGCGAGAACCGATCGCTTTCCACAGGAAGTGAGGCGCCGGACGGCTGGGTTATGTACTTCGACGAGCTTTCTCGCAACATGGCGCGGGGGCTGGTGCGGTGCTCATATTCCCCACTTAGGATAGGCTCTACTATGCCGTGCAACTCTATTTCCAGCATGGAGAGAAGGTTTCCGCCAATATAGCAGAATACGAGAGGCTGATAGTGGGCCTGAAAGCTGAAGTGGCCTTGGGGGTAATGCGCCTCATCATCAAGGGCGATTCACAACTCCTCGTCAACTTCTGCAACAAGGTGTATGAGCCGAAAGACGAGCATATGGAGGCTTATCTAGTAGAGGTTCGCAAAATTGAGAAGCACTTTTGGGGTTTGGAGTTGCAGCATGTGCCCCGCGGCACCAATCAGGAAGCTGACGACATCACAAAAAGGATATCCAGTCGGCTGCCTCAGGAGCCCGGAGTATTCGAGGAGAGGCTCCTTAAACTCTCAGCGGTGCCACCACCGTCAGGCGCAGCGCAACCTCGGGCGGAGCTCCCCCAGCCGCCTGCCTCGGGAGCTCCGGCCTGTGGACCGACCTCAGGAGCACGCTTGCTCCTGGCGCTAGAGCCTCAGGAGGGATGTTGGACCATGGAACAAAAGAGCTACTTGGCGCAAGGGACTTTGCCAGAAAAGGAGGAAGACGCAGAATGCATGGCACGGCAAGCCACGACATATTGCATTCAAGATGGAGAGCTTTACCGGAAGCGACCAAACGACGTATCCCTACGTTGCATTTCCAGGGAACAGGGGAAAGAGCTGTTGGCAGACATACACGACGGAGACTGTGGGCACCACTCATCGTCACGAACCCTCATTGGCAAGGCGTTCCGTAGTGGGTTGTACTGGCCCACAGCACTCAACGACGTCGTCGAGCTGGTGAAGGCTTGTGAAGCCTGCCAATTCCACACCAAGCAGATCCATCAGCCGGCTCAGGGCCTGCAGACCATACCCCTCTCATGGCCGTTCGCAGTTTGGGGGCTGGACATCTTGGGCCCGTTTCCTCGGGTGCCAGGGGGCTATTGCTACCTCTACGTTGTTGTCGACAAGTTCACCAAGTGGGCTGAGGTAGAAGCTCTCCGCACCATCCCAGCAGGTTCCGAGTCAAGTTCATCAAGGGCCTCGTGAGCCGATTCGGAGTGCCTAAACGCATCATCATCGGCAACAGTTCGCAATTCACCAGAAATCTCTTCAAAATGTACTGTGCTAATCTTGGAACGCAGATATGCTACGCTTCAGTAGCTCATCCTCGGAGCAACGGCCAGGCTGGGTGAGCCAATGCGGAGGTCCCGAAGGGCCTCAAAACCAGGACCTTCAAGAACAAGCTGGAGGCCTGCAGCAGGGGCTGGTACGACGAGCTCCAGTCTGTGTCGTGGTCTATCCGCACGACCGCAACCAAGTCAACTGGCGAAACCCCATTCTTCCTCATCTATGGAGCTAAGGCAGTCCTCCCTCACGAGGTCAGGCATCACTCCGCGTGGGTCCTGGCGTTCGACGAAGCGCAGCAGGACGCCATGCGGGGGACAGATCTCATGCTGAGGGAGGAACACCGTCGGGAGGCCGCGCTGTGGGCGGCAAGATACCAACATGCGCTGCGATAGTACCACTGCCGCAACATCCGCCCCAGGACTCTCGAGGTAGGGGACCTCGTGCTCAGATGGGTCCTCTCCAGGGAAGGGCTGCACAAGCTCTCTCCTATGTGGGAGGGCCCGTTCAAGGTTGTTCATGTTTCCAGGCCTGGCTCCGTGTGCTTGGAGACCATGGAGGGGGTGCCCATCCCGAATGCGTGGAACATTCAACAACTCCGGAGGTTCTATCCTTGAAGCGAGGCCTAGTGCCTCTGGAAAAGGCTCGGAGCTTGTGAAGAAGGCCAATGCCTGTGAAGCTTGTCGCTTTGGGAAAAGGCCCGATGCTTGTGAAGAAGGCCAATGCCTATGAAGCTTGACCCCCCTCAAGAAAAGGCCCGATGCCTGTGAAGAAGGCCAATGCCTATGAAGCTCGCCGCCCGTGGCACGCACACATAATAATGAGTTGGGGCTGTACATGCCCCGGAGTCTCCGGAGTGCCGCCCCTGGGCCTCGGGGACTCCCGCCCATGCCCTGTGGTAGCACTTAGATCCGCGGTGGTGAGAAGACGTCGAAGACTAGATTAGGTGTCGGACGCGGCTTTTCATTTGCTTTCTGTAGTTGGCCAGTTCATCTTTGTTTGAAACTTTAGTTGGAGTTGCTTTCGGTGTTGTGCGCCATCCCCTGCCTGCATTTTCCGTCTTTGTCGCTCTCCTGAACCTTCTTTCCTTTCACAACCCTCGTGAGGGGGGCTGCGTGGGCACCCTCGCGAGCGCCTTCCGGTTTAATTTCGTGAGGTTCCCCAACCTAAGTTTGCAGCAGGAGCACTCCTCCCGGTCAATGCCCCACGGGCATCACGACGCGAATGCTGGGCCCGAGCTGGTCACCCCGGCGACTAGGGGCTGAAGCCTAACCCTCCAGCAAGTTTCTTTTTGGAGGCCTCGAGACCCACGACGAGGCCTCTGGCCGGAGCCTCCCGTGGCTGGAGCCGCAACAAACCCCTCCCACCGAGCTAAGTTGTTCCTACGCATGAGCATGCAACACCGTAGCACGGCTCGGGAATAATAGAAACAACATGATAATTAAAAGTAACAGTCTAGCACGCCCCCGCGGGGCTCCGTACTTCTCTCTCTATGCAGATAAAACAAAATGGGCGCGGCTCGCCCACCGACAGCCCGAGGGAGAAGATCTGCATCACCCTCCGGAGCTCAAGCGGTCCCCTCCTCACGCTTCACCGGGGCGCGGAGGAGGGACGATCCGCCTCCCCCCTTGAAGCGAGCGTGAGGTGCTGTGGCTGGTCATGGCCACCGCTAGAGGAGCTGCCATCGGAAGGGGAGCCACCGAATCTTGGTGAGCTGCGGGCGCCGCCAGGCGCAGGCCCGCCCTCATCTTTGCCGCTGTCGTCGCCAATGCTGAGCATTCGGCCGTCGTCCTCATCTTCAGGGCTGCACCCGACACGGCGGCCATCTCCTCCGAACACCTTCACGAAGAGGGTGGCGTCGCTATCGAACTTGAAGTGGAAAGTGCATCGCTGGCGGAGGCCACGCGCGCGACAAACGTCTGCCAGCCACGAGTCAGCGCCACGTTTCCGGAAACGGAAATCTCCACCACCACCCAAGAGGCCCTACTCCAGCAGCCATCCGCCTGGAGCCAGAGCCCGCCCGTGGCACCAGATGGCAGCTCGCCGGCTAGGAAGCGGGGGTGCTGAAGCCAAGTACTGGTCAGATCCTCCAACCAAACGACGAACTCCGGCAACACCTCCGCCGAATGGAATCGAGGGCGGGGAGGCCGCACAGCCACGGCGCGCCTCCCCCACCAATCAAGTGGCCTCCACCAAGCGAGGGGCCTCCGCCGAGGCCTTGGGTAGTCTTTGCAGGAGTCGCGGGATGCTTGCGGGGGCGACCCCGGCCACGCTTGGCTGGAGGGGAGTCAAGCCCCTCCTGGCGAGCCTTCCCCTTCTCCGCGACCGAAAACCTCGTGGTGGGCGCCATGGGACGCGACGAGCCAAGGGGGAGGAGAAAAGAATAAGAGGCAGAGCAAGGAGAGATGGACTGGAAGGGCTCGTGTTGTTCCGTACTTATAGCCGGAGGAGGCCAACCGTCGGCCTCCACAATCGCAGGTAATCATGACTCATTTTGCATGTAGGGACTTGTCATGTCGAACGGTTGCCGAGGCGTCATGGGGAAGCAGAGACGCCCACGTCCAATCAACCACCACGCGGCGCCCAAGGCCGCAGGCTGTTGGGGCCCACGGCGCATCGCACTTGCCCCTTCGTTTCTCTGCTAAGCCAAGTCCGTGCGCGCCTTGGGCCCGGGGGCTACTGTCGGCGTTCTGGGAACGGGGGTCCCCAGACTTGCCTACCTGCGGCCTGCGACGTGGCTCGAGCAGTGGCCCAGTATGGCCCATCTTCATCGACTCAAGCTCAAGACCCTCGCGAGGGGCCAAGCCTCGCGGGGCGGACGACAGGAAGCTTCCTGGGGAGCAGCCTCACCAGGAAGGCTCACGAGGAGGCGGAGAGATCAAGGCAAGGGTACCTCGTGAGGTGCCCGTGACGCAAGCCATGATGATCGAGGCAGGTGGGCGCCAGGAGGGCACTGGACTGCGCAGTGTCCTTGTTTCCTCTTTGGTGCAAAGGGAGCAAGCACAGGCCAGGCGTCAGGCAAAGGCTACCGTATCAGTGCAACAAGACCAAGACCAGCAGAGTGGCATGATGGAGGTCACCGTGGAGCCTAAGACGACGTCATCGTCAGAGTCTTTGGGAGTCGAAGACCAACTTTAGTCAGGATAAGTGTACTAGATGTTCCCCTTCAAAATGGCCAATTGTTGGCACCCTTCTCGCTCAATATTTGGGAAGAGGACCAGGGCCTCTCTATATATAGGGCTAGCCACCAAGTAGGAGGGCATCTCGAATCGACCCTCCCAAAGGGACAACACCACCACAAGAACATCCCTCGTGATGCTGTTCTTCCTCTGTACTGTTCATCATCAGCCCCTGAGGCAATCCACCACACCACAAACTAGAGTAGGGTATTACACCACAACGATGGCCCGAACTAGTATAAACCCCGTGTCCCTTGTGTTGTTCATCTTGCTAGCCTAGATCCTTAGCGAGGCATTGGAGCGTGGATTGGTAGGAGAGAGATCTTCGCGCACACCCCAGAGTTCAAACCTCAATGGTCTGCCGGAACCCAACATCCGACACATTCCACATCAAAAATTATGTTTTATCATTTACCTACTCGAGGACGAGCAGGAATTAAGCTTGGGGATGCTTGATACGTCCCCAACGTATCTATAATTTTTTATTGTTCCATGCTATTATATTATGTGTTTTCGATGTTTTATATGCATTTATATGCTATTTTATATTGGTTTTGGTACTAAACTGTTAACCTAGAGCCCAGTGCTAGTTTCTGTTTTTTCCTTGTTTTTGAGGATTGCAGAAAAGGAATATCAAACGAAGTCCAAGCAAGCTGAAAATTTACGGTGATTTCTTATGGACCAGAAGAAGCCCCCAAAGCACAAGAGGTGGGCCAGAAGAATCCCGAGTCAATCACAAGGGTGGAGGACGCACCCACCCCCTAGGGCGCGCCCCTGCCTTGTCGCTGACTCGTGGACCCCCCTGACGTGAAACCAATGCCAAAAATTCCTATAAATCCCGAAACTCCCAGAAATAAACCTAGATTGGGAGTTCCGCCGCCGCAAGCCTCTATAGCCATGAAAAACCAATTAGGAGCCTGTTCTAGCACCCTGTCGGAGGGGGAAACCATCACCGGTGGCCACCTTTATCATCCCGGTGCTCTCCATGATGAGGAGGGAGTAGTTCACCCTCGGGGCTGAGGGTATGTACAAGTAGCTATGTGTTTGATCTCTCTCTCTCTCTCTATTTCTCTCTCTCTCTCTCTCTCGTGTTCTTGAGTTGGCACGATCTTGATGTATCGCGGGATTTGTTATTATAGTTGGATCTTATGGTGTTCTTCCATCTCTACCTTGTGATGAATTGCATCTTTTCCTTTGAGGTTTTGTTATGTCGGATTGAAACTTTGGATGTGAGGGCACTTGATGTATGCCTTGCGATGAGATATCCGTGGTGACAATGGGATGTTCTATTGATCCACTAGATGTATGTTTTGGTTATCAACTTGCAGATTCCTATGGTGACATTGGGGTAATCTATGCATAGGGGTTGATGCACGTTTTCATATTCCTTTCTTCGGTAGAAATCTCAGGATACTCTTGAAGTTCTTTGTGTTGGATTGAATATTATGAATCTGAAATTGTGTGATGCATATCGTATAATTGACCCATGTACTTGTGGTGACATTGGAGTATCTAGGTGACATTAGGGATGATTGATGTGTGTTATATGGTGTTATTTTACTATGAACTCTACTGCTGTTTGTGACACTTATAAGAATAGCTCAATGGATTTATCGGGAAGAATAGCTTTGAGGTGGTTTCGTACCCTACAAGCAATTTCATCTTATGTTCTCCGTGATAGGAACTTTGGTGTGATTCTTTTTTGCACATTGAGGGATTGTTATATGATCCAATTATATTATCATTGTTGAGAGAACTTGCACTAGTGAAAGTATGAACCCTAGGTCTTGTTTCCAAGCATTGCAATACCGTTTTCGCTCACTTTTGTTACTTGCTACCTTGCTATTTTTATATTTTTTAGATTACAAAACCCCATATCTACCATCCATGTTACATTTGTATCACCATCTCTTCGCTGAGCTAGTGCACCTATACAATTTACCATTGAATTGGGTGTGTTGGGGACATAAGAGACTCTTTGTTATTCGGTTGCAGGGTTGTAGACCATCTTCATCCTACGCCTCCCACGGATTGATAAACCGTAGGTCACCCACTTGAAATTTGCTACTGTCCAAAAACTCTACGTTTGGAGGCCCAACACGAGTCTACAAGATGAAGGTTGCGTAGTAGACATCAGCACACGATGCTCCCTGATGTTTGCTTGAACTACGTCGGTATTTCCCCAAAGAGGAAGGGATGATGCAGCACATCAACAATAGATATTTCCCTCAGTGAAGAGAACAAGGTTATCAAACCAATAGAAGAACCATGCAACACTACATAAACGGTACCTGCACACAATGAACAAATACTTGCAACCCAACGTGTTAAAGGGGTTGTCAATCCCTTGCGGGTAACGGTGCTAGAAATTGTAAAGTTGACGGGATAAAATTGTAGTAGATTGATAGATGCAAATAAAAGCAAATAAAATTCACCGAGGTATTTTTGGGTTTCTAGATTAATAGATCTGAAAATAAAAGCGAATAAAAATAGATCTCGAAGGTAAATAAGATAAAGAAGAGACCCTAGGGTCGTAGATTTCACTAGTGGCTTTTCTCGAGAAAAATACCATATGGTGGGTAAAAAAATTACTATTGGGTAATTGATAGAACTTCAAATAATTATGATGATATCCAGGCAGTGATCATTATATAGGAATCACATCCAAGATTAGTAGACCGAGTCCTGCCTGCATCTACTACTATTACTCCACACATCGGCCGCTATCCGGCATGCATCTAGTGTATTAAGTTCATGGGAAAACAGAGTAATGTAATAAGAACGATGACATGATGTAGACAAGATCTATTCATGTAGGAATTAGACCCCATCTTGTTATCCTTAATGGAAACGATAAATATGTGTTGGTTCCCCTTCTATCACTGGGATCAAGCACTATAAGATCCAACCACTCACAAAGCACCTCTTCCCATCTCAAGAAAAATCGATCTAGTTGGCCGAACTAAACAAAGATTCGAAGAAGAAATACGAGGCTATAAGTAATCATGCATATAAGAGATCAAAATACTCAAATAAATTTCATGGATAAAAACATAGATCTGATAATAAACACAAAGTTCATCGGATCCCAACAAACACACCGCAAAAAGATGAGTTACATCCAATAGATCTCCAAGAGACGATTGTATTGAGAATCAAAAGAGAGAGAGAGAGAGAGAGAGAGGAAGCCATCTAGCTACTAACTACCGACCCGTAGGTCTACAATGAACTACTCACACATCATCAGAGAGGCACCAATGAGGATCATGAACCCTTCTGTGATGTTGCCTAGATTGGATCTGTGGTTTCTGGAACTTGCGATGGCTGGAATTGATTTTCGTCGACTCCCCTAGGGTTTCTGGAATATTGGGGTATTTATAGAGCAAAGAGGCGGTGTTGGAGGCGGACGAGGTGGGCATTGTGCTCTCCTCGGAGCCCCCTCGGGTATTTTATTGGCCCATCGGGTGTCTTCTGGTCTAGGAAAAATCAACAAAAAGTTTCGCTGTGTTTGGACTCCGTTTAGTATTGCTTTTCGGCAAAGTAAAAAACAAGCAAAAAATTGCAAATGGCACTGGGCACTATGTCAATAGGTTAGTCCCAAAAAAATGATATAAAGTTGCTATTAAATGATTGTAAAACATCCAGGAATGATAATATAACAGTATGGAACAATCAAAAGTTATTGGTACATTGGAGACGTATCATCATCCCTAAGCTTAATTCCTGCTCGTCCTCGAGTAGGTAAATGATAAAAACAGAATTTTTGATGTGGAATGCTTCCTAATATGTTCATCACATATTCTTTTCTTTGTGGCATGGACATTTGGACTTTTAGTGATTCAAAGCAATAGTCTAGTTTTGACATGAAGATTTCAATACTCAAGCATATCAACAAGCAACCGTGTCTTTCGAAATATCAACACTAAAGCAAGTTATCCCTAGCCCATTATGCTCAATCATTGATCCATTCAATACACACTCGGATATTAGCTACACCCAATGCTCAAGTACGATCATAGTGCCCCTTAGTTGGTGCTTTATAAGAGAAGATGGGGACTCAAAAAAATAAAAATTGCATAAAGTAAAATAGAAAGGCCCTTCGCAGAGGGAAGTAGGGATTTGTAGAGGTGCCAGAGCTCAAAGTGAAAAGGATAGGGATAAAAATATTTTGGGTAGTTCCCAATACTTTCCATGCTAGATATATCATAGGCAGTTCCCAAACAGAAAATTAAGTTTATTCCTTTTTCCACCATACTTTCACATTCCACGGCTAACCGAATCCATGGGTGCCATCCATACCAACACTTTTAATGGAATTTATTATTTGACATCATAAAGTAAATTCATTTTTTATTTCAGGACTGGGCATCCCTAATACTTTTGTCGTACTCTCATGCAATGACAAGTGAATAAACACTCATCTTGAGAATAACACATCTAGCATGGAAAAATATCAGCCATCCCCTACCGTTTCATGAGCGGTACGAGCACACAAAAGAGAAAATTATTTTGACAATTAGAGATGGCACATACAAATTTGCTTAGAATGGCACGAAAATACCACATATAGGTAGGTATAGTGGACTCATATGGCAAAACTGGGTTTAAGGATTTTGGATGCACAAGTAGTGACCATACTTAGTGCAAGTGAAGGCTAGCAAAAGATTGAGAAGCATCCAACCAAGAAACGAAAAATCTCATAAGTGAGCATTAAACATAACTAACACAAAATAACACACCACAAGTAGGATGTAATTTCATTGCATAACTATTGACTTCCCTGCTTGTATAGGGAATCACAAACCTTAACCCCAATATTCTTACTCAAGCATAATTACTCATCAACATGACTCACATATTATATCAACATATCACAAAACTATTGCAAGGAATGAAGTTTGTTTTGTCTAATGATCTTCATGAAAGTTTTTGTTTAATCCCTCTTGAATATCTATCACTATGGGACTAATTTGATATGTTGCTTTTGATAGCTCAAACAAATCTAAGTGAAGAACATGAGCATAAATATTTTTTCTCTCAAAATAATTTAAGTGAAGCAAGAGAGAATTTCTTAAAAAAATCTAACTATAAAATAAATTTAAGTGAAGCATGAGAGCATTCTTTAAAAATACTAAAGCACACCATGTTCAAAAAGATATAAGTGAAGCACTAGAGCAATTCCATAGCTCATAAAGATTTAAGTGAAGCATAGAGGGCAATTCTAACAAGTCATAGCGTAATTTTGGTTCCCTCAAATAGGTGTGTCCAACAAGGATAGATCACTTAAAATAAAATCAAAACAAGCAAAGACTCATATCATACAAGACGCTCCAAGCAAAACTCATGATATGTGACGAGTAAAAATATAGCTCCAAGTAAAACATCGATGGTCGTTAGAAGAAAGAGGGGATGCCACTCGGGGCATCCACAAGCTTAGTTGATTGCTTCTATTTTAGATAATAGCTTGGGATGCCATGGGCAATTGCGAATCTTATGCTCTTCTTACTCCTTATTCCTTCATCCATCATGATCTCACCCAAAACATGAAAACTTCTATCACACAAAACTCAACAAACCTTCATGAGATCCATCAGTATAACAAAGAAAATCACTACTATAAGTACTATTGCAAACCCATTAATATTTTATTTTTGTATTATCTCTACTGTATTCCAACTTTACTATAGCTTATACCCTCCAACACAAACAATAGATTCATCCAAATAAGCACACAACGCAAAGAAAATAGACTCTATCAAAAACAGAACAGTCTGTAGTAATCAGAGAACTTCGTATACTTCTGTAACTCCAATTTTTTTGAAAAATTAGGACGGCATGGGAAATTTTTATGTCAATATTTTGTAAATTGTTTTGAGCAAAAGCATGTTTCTATGATTTATGAAAATTATTTTACTGGGTGCAAAAGTTTCTATTTTTCAACAAGATCAAATCAACTATCACCCAACCTGATCCCGTAGGCTTGACTTGGCACAAACACTAACTAAAACATAAAAACACAATCATAATACAGTCATAATTGTGTAAACACTCAAGAACAAAAAGAAAAAGACAAACATAAATTTTACTCATTGGGTTGCCTTCCAACAGATTGATTCATATGGTTTCTTAATTATAGTTCTAGGGAAGTGTCCCATACCCTTCCTTAGTGGAAATTGAAAGTTAATATTGCCTTCTTTCATATCAATCACGACACCGATAGTACGTAAAAAATGGTCTACCAAGAATAACTGGACAAGATGGATTGCATTTAATATCAAGAACAATAAAATCTATGGGCACATAATTCCTATTTGCAAGAATAATAACATCATTAATTCTTCCCATAGGCTTATTAATAGTAGAATCCGCCAAGTGCAAATTTAAAGAACATTCTTCAATATCGGTAAGACCAAGCACGTCACATAAAGATTTCGGAATTGTAGAAACACCAGCACCCAAGTCACATAAAGCAAAACACTCATAATTGTTTATCTTGACTTTGATAGTAGGTTCCCATTCATCATGTAATTTTCTAGGAAATGAAACCTCTAATTCCAACTTTTCTTCTAAAGCTTTCATCATAGCATCAACAATATTTGTAGTAAAAGCTTTATTTTGTTCATAAGCATGGGGTAAATTTATCATGGATTGCAACAAAGAAATACAATCAATCAAAGAGAAATTATCATAGTTATCCAAAAGATTGGGCACATCACTAGTTACATTTTTGACCTCTCCAAACCCACTTTTATCAATTTTCTCAACAATATTTTCACTCTCCAAATTATCGGGACGCCTTCTAGCTGAAGTTGACTCTTCTCTAGTCCCTTTATCAACAATTTTAATCTTACTAAACAAGGAATCAATAGAAGAAACACCAATCATTTTAAGATCTTCATTACTTTTATGAAAGCAATCACTAGAAAATGTTTTTTCTAAAAATTCTATTTTAGCTCTAAGCATAGCGGTTCTTTTCTTACTTTCATCCATTGAAACATATAAACCTTTAATTGATTCCTCAACTTTAGGCACAAAAATTTTCATCTTGAGATTTTCTACATCATGAGAAATTCTATCAATACTTCTGGACATATCATCAATCTTATTCAGCTTTTCTTCTATCATAGCACTAAAAACCTTTTGAGTATTGATAAATTATTTAATATTATTCTCAAGATCAGAGGTGTTCCTATTATTATTTATAAGAAGGATTACCATAGGAATTGCCATAATTATTAGAGGAATCACTAGGAAAAGGTCTAGGATTAAAATTACCTCTATAAGCATTGTTATTGAAATTATTTGACGAGATAAAATTCACATCTACGGATCACTATTTTTCTCAATCAAAGTAGACAAAGGCACATCATTAAATTCAATAGGAGCACTTTTATTAGAAACTAATTTCATAAGAGCATCAATTTTTTCACTCAAAGAAGAAATTTCTTCAACCGAATTAACTTTTTTACTAGTAGGAGCTCTTTTGCTATGCCATTGTGAATAATTTGCCATAATATTGTCTAGCAATTTAGTGGCTTCACCCAAAGTAATTTCCATAAAAGTTCCACCCACGGCGGAATCTAAAAGATTTCTAGATACAAAATTCAATCACGCATAAAAAATTTGTATGATCATCCAAAGATTTAAACCATGAGTAGGGCAATTTCTTAGCATAAATTTCATTCTTTCCCAAGATTGCCAACATGTTCATGCTCAAGTTGCTTAAAATTCATGATTTGTGACCTAAGGGAAATAATTTTCGCGAGCGGAAAACACTTAGTAATAAAAGCATCTTTGCACTTATCCCAAGAATCAATACTATTGCGAGGCAAAGAAGAAAACCAAAATTTTGCATGATCCCGCAAAGAAAAGGGGAATAATTTCAACTACACAATATCATTGTCCACATCTTTTTTCTTTTGCATATTGTATAATTCCACAAATGTGCGAAGATGGGACGCGTCATCCTCACTAGGAGTATGCGAAAATTGATCTTCCATAACAAGATTCAAAAAAGCGGCATTAATATCACAAGATTCTGCACTAGTGGCGGGAGGAGCAATAGGAGTGCTAATAAAATCATTGCTGTTGGTCTTGGAGAAATCACACAACTTGGTGTTCTCTTGAGCCATCATGACTATGCAACAAGTTTGCACTCAAAAACTCATCTGACAAGAAAACGGTGAACGAAAAAGAGGGCGAATAAAACAACAAATTTTGTGAAGTCGGGGAGAGGAAAACGAGAGGCAAATGGAAAATAATGTAAATTGCAAGGAGATGAGATTTGTGATTAGGAACCTGGTATATGTTGATGATGTCTCCCTGGCAACGGTGCCAGAAATTCCTTTTGACGTTGGCTTAAACTATGTGTGTATTTCCCCAAAGAGGAATGGATGATGCGGCACATCGAAGGTAGGTATTTCCCTCAATGATGAGACCAAGGTTATCGAACCAGTAGGAGAACCACACAACACTTCGTAAACGGTACCTACACACAAAGAACAAATACTTGCAACCCAACATGTTAAAGGGGTTGTCAATCCCTTTCGGGTAACGGTGCCAGAAATTGTCAAGTTGACGGGATAGAATTGTAGTAGATTGATAGATGCAAATAAAAGAAAATAAAATTCAGGGAGGTAATTTTGGGTTTTTGGATTAATAGATTTGCAAATAAAAGTGAATAAAAATAGATCTCAAAGGCAAATAAGATAAAGAAGAGACCAGATAAAGAAGAGACCCTGGGGCCGTAGATTTCACTAGTGGCTTCTCGCTAGAAAAAGAACATACAACGGGTAAACAAATTACTATTGGACAATTGATAGAACTTCAAATAATTATGACGTTATCCAGGCAATGATCATTATATAGGCGTCATGTCCAAGATTAGTAGAACGACTCCTGCCTGCATCTACTACTATTACTCCACACATCAACCGCTATCCAACATGCATCTAGCGTATTAAGTTCGTGGAAAATGGATTAATGCAATAAGAATGATGACATGATGTAGACAAGATCTATTCATGTAGGAATTAGACCCTGGTACGTCTCCAACATATATATAATTTTTGATTGTTCCATGCTATTATATTATCTGTTTTGGATGTTTTATATGCATTAATATGCTATATTAGATTATTTTTGGGACTAACTATTAACCTAGAGCCCAGTGCTAGTTTCTGTTTTTTCCTTGTTTTTAAGCTTCACAGAGAAGGAATGCCAAATGGAGTCGAAACTAAATAAAACCTTCGCTATGATTTTTCTTGGACCAAAAGACACTTAGGATACTTGGAGATCAAGTCGGAAGAGCCACGAGGCATCCACAAGGGGGTGGGTGCGCCCCCTGCCTTGTGGGCCCCTTGTGACTCCCCTGACCTAATTCTTCATCCTATATATTCACATATATCCCCAAACCACCAGAAGCATCCATGAAAACACTTTTCCACCGCCGCAACCTTCTGTACCCGTGAGATCCCATCCAGGGGCCTTTTTCGGCATCCTGCCGGATGGGGGTTCGATCATGGAGGGCTTCTACATCAACTCTATTGCCGTTCTGATGAAGCGTGAGTATTTTACCTCACACCGATGGGTCCATAGCTAATAACTAGATGGCTTGTTCTCTCTCTTTGATTCTCAATACCTTGTTCTCCTCGATTTTCTTGGAGATCTAACCGATGTAATCTTCTTTTGCGGTGTGTTTGTCGAGATCCGGTGAATTGTAGATTTCTGATCAACTTATCTATGAATATTATTTGAATCTTCTCTGAATTCTTATATGCTTGATTTGACATCTTTGTAATTCTCTTCAAAGTATCTGTCTAGTTTGGCTAACAAGACTTATTTTTCTTGCAATGGGAGAAGTGCTTAGCTTTGGGTTCAACCTTGCGGTCTCGTTTCCCAATGACAGTAGGGGCAGCAATGCACATATTTTATTGTTGCCATCGAGGATCAAAAGATGGGGTTTACATCATATTTCTTGAGTTTATTCCTCTACGTCATGTAATCTTACTTAATGTGTTACTCTGTTCTTCATGAACTTAATACTCTAGATGCAGGCAAGAGTCGGTTGATGTGTGGAGTAATAGTAGTAGATGCAGGTAGGAGTCGGTCTACTTGACACGGACGTGATGCCTATATTTCATAATCATTGCCTTAGATATCATCATAACTTTGCTCTTTTCTATCAATTGCTCGATGGTAATTTATTTAGCCACCGTATTATTTGCTATATTGAGAGAAGCCTCTAGTGAAACCTATGGCCCCTAGGTCTATTTTCCATCATATAAGTTTCCGATCTACTATTTTGCAATCTTTTACTTTCATATCTATAAACCAAAAAATACCCAAAATATTTATTTTATCTTTTGTTTAGTTTCATCTATCTCTATCAGATCTCACTTTTGCAAGTGACCATGAAGGGATTGACAACCCCTTTATCGCGTTGGGTGCAAGTTGTTTGATTGTTTTGCAGGTATTGGTTATTTGTGTGTTGTCTCCTACTGGATTGATACCTTGGTTCTCTAACTGAGGGAAATACATACTCTACTTTGCTGCATCACCTTTTCCTCTTCAAGGGAAAAACCAATGCAAGCTCAAGAAGTAGCAGGAAGAATTTCTGGCGCCGTTGCTGGGGAGATCTACCCCAAGTAAAGACATACCAAATAAACATCATAAAACTCTCATCTCTTGCATTGCATTATTCGCCATTTTCCTCTCGTTTTCCTCTCCGCCACTTCTAAAATGATTTGAAAAAAGATTCGCCCTTTTCTTCACCCTTTTTCTTTGCCCCTCTTCCGTTCGTATTTTCGTTTGGTTTTTGTTTGCCCGTTTGCTAGATTGGTTTGTTGCCATCATGTCTGAATTTGGGGAGGTTATCGTTGAAAATCTTGAGGGAAAACTTGTATCCTGCTCTTTGGATCACGAAACTGAAACTCCTCCTAATTACAAACAAAAGTTTTTTGTGTGGGGGAAGGTAATATTATTGGAAAAAGTGTTATCTAAGAATTTTTTGATTGTACGGGATCTATGCCTATGAGGAAAAGATCTATTCTTCTTGATAAAAATTGTTATGCAGATGCCATTGTTATGCTCATTGAGAAATTAGAAAGAAAATTTGTGCACATTCATCCTACTTTGCAAATGGTGTTTTACGAACTTCCCAAAATTAATCATCCAATAGCTAAAAAGATTGCCACCATTATCCTTATGCGAGAATTTGATTTTATAATACAAGAAGTTAGGGATGTTTTTATTTTCTACAATAAAGATGTTGCACACCCTCCGATTGAAGATATCCTTCATGATAAAGAAACTATGCATAGTTTGGAATCTAGGGATTATCAATATTATAGTGAGAATCTTTGGAGGAGAGTTCCATATTCAGAAATCTCTCAAACTTTGTACCTTGAGACCTATGAGGAATTTGATTGGATTACAAGTGGAATTTATGTAGGATTTAATAGGGATTGGTTGAATAAGATGATGAAAGAACCCATGAGAAACGAGATACGTGTTTTTATGATGATAGCACTAGAAAAAAAATACACTTCCATGATGATACCTGTTTGTCACAGTAGGTCACGTTTTTTGTCATGCATGTACACCCATGACGATTTTATGACAGAATCAAGATAGTCATACCTGTGTTGTCGTAGAAGTTCCATGACATTACAAAAATTATCATCATGGAAGTGTCCACTTCCATGCCAATAAATCGCGCGTCACAGAAGTTCTTTCGACAAGGGTGACCGACACGTGGCATCCACAGTAACGGAACACCGTTAAGCTTTCGAGTCTGGTTTTGGATCCGATAACCCGTTAACAGCCCAGACCAATGGGGATTTTCCACGTGTAAAATCATCATTGGCTGGAGGAAACACGTGTCAGCTCCGCATTGGCACAGGTGTCACTCATCCAATGGGCGAGATGCGCCTATGATATGTTGACACGTGGACCAGCCCAAAAGTGGCGCATAAAGTTTAAATGAGCCAACCCATAAAGTTTAAATGGGCCAGCCCAACTAAAGTCACACAAGATTTTGCAGACCATAATGGGCCATCCCAGCTAAAGTCCCACAAGATTTTGCGGACAATAATGGGCTGGCCCAGCTAAAGGCCCACAAGATTTAGCGGGATATAATGGGCCAACCCAGGTAAAGGCCCACGAGATTTTGCGGACCATAATGGGTTGGCCCAGCTAAAGGCCCACAAGATTTAGCGGGCCATAATGGTCCGACCCAGGTAAAGGCCCACGAGATTTTGTGGACCATAATGGGCTGGCCTAGCTAAAGGCCCAGAAGATTTAGCGGGCCATGATGGGCCGGCCCAGGTAAAGGCCCACAAGATTTTTGCGGGCCATAATGGGCCCGCCCAGGTAAAGGCCCACAAGATTTTTGTGGGCCATAATGGGCCGGCTTAGGTAAAGGCCCACAATTTTTTCACACACAATAATGGGCCAGCCAAACTAAAGGCCCATGAGATTTTGCCGACATTAATGGGACGAACCAGCTGTAGGCCCACAAGATTTTGAGGACCCTAGTAGGCCGGCCCATTAACTGGTTGCCATGTTTTTGGCCAAATGACGACCCATATTTGATCCGATCCATTAATGGTCTGCCACGTTATGGGCCTAATAATGGCCCATATGAGATCCGGACCGTTACAAGCCTACCATGTTCTGGGCCAAATTACGGCCCAGATCAGGTCCGGCCCTGTAAGAGGCTTTGGGCTAATTATGGCCCATAGGAGATTCGTCCTGTCAACTGGACGCTATGCTTTTGTGCCCACTTGCTAAAGGCCCATTTAGTCATTCGGCCTAATATTAGTTTCGGCCCGTTAAGGGCCCGTTTATCATTTCGGCCCTATATTAATTTCGACCTGTTAAAAGCCCGTCATATAGTTGGGCCTAACTACGCCTTGGTTTGCATCTTTCCTAATCGCAGCCGATAATCTGATTCGGCCAAACAAGGACCGAGACAATTTTGGCCTTTTAAAAGCCCGTGATTTGATTGGCACAATGATGGGCCGGGGTCCATTTCGTGCTGCTGCCGGCCCGTGAGCTATTCGACACGTTTCAGGCCCAACCTACTTCCCAACCTCATAAAAGCCATTGAGTTTTCTTGCGAAAAGAGGGCTGGCAGTTTACTCGGCCTATTAAAGGCCCGAATGTACTAGTGGGCCAGTTTACATTTAGGCCTTTTAACGGACCAAGATGACGGGGCCCATGATGCGGATCATACATCGTGATTGCATGATGGCCCGATTATGTACCATAATTTTACGGTTTGGCTGGTTTACTGCGAAAACAGGATATATATATATATATATATATACAGTAAAATAATTGCAACATCGTGAATAATAAAAAACCTAGACAATACAATAAAGAAATTACGGCATATTACATCCACTGGGCATCAAAGTTTGCCACTATGATAATAAAGCACAAGCAGACAGCAGATTACATACACTGGGCATGAAAGATCGCCACCAGTGCAAATAAACACACCGACAAAATAATATACAAAACCGACAACACTGCAATAGAGTTCAAGAAAGGTTAGCCCTGCTGGGGAGCTGCAGCACAAGCAACTGAGCAAGCTGATGAGACTGCGCTTCTTTAACACTTATATCCTCCTCACTCTGAAAGATAAACAAGCAGACAGATGGAAGGTTTTGCACATAAAAGTATCAGTGCTGACAATTCATCACATTTCTTACTGATGAATAAAGTGACACAGTTTAAAATTGCATTAACACAATATGGTATTCTTCAGGTCAAGACATGGCAGCAAACGACATTGTGAAGGAGTTGGCAGCTTCACGACACCACTGGATTACAGATCAAGAACTCATAAGTATCAATGGTTAGTGTGGTGTCAATTTATCCCATTTCAGATTGACAAATAAAGACACGGTTTAAATAATAGTAGAATGATATGACATTGTTCATAGTTAAGACATTGCAGAATATGACATTGTGCTATAGTGGGTAGGTTCACCACACCACTGGATTATGGATCAGGAACAGAAGCATACATGCAGTGCAAAAGAAGACCACTTGCTCTGTATAGTTTAATTTACATGGTATGAAGAAGGAACTTGGTTTTACAACTGAAAATTTAAATTGAGAAGGACAAACTCTTGTTTATGAACTACATAATAAATTTTAAACATGCAATTTGATGCAAACACCAAAAATAAACAGCTGTTGCAGTCATGCCTAACCAAATATACACAACAAAGTTTGAAGTCTTGAGAAGGACAAACTTACATTATTGGTGTAGACAGGCTCTATAAAGCCCTTGTCCATGTTGATGGGGGGTGGAGAATTCAAGAAGTTTACCACAGAATCTTCTTCATAAGCATTGCCTTTATTCTACATTTTGTTAAGAGTAAATATAGATGTGATAATATAAGAAAAAATGGAGAATATTTAAGATAAGATGAAGAGTGATGCTACATAACCAAGTAGCTATAAATGTAAGTACATCGATACAGGTAAAAGGTACAACCAAGAGCAATGCACAGCTAAACTTCTGCAGTACCATCGGTGCTATCCAACCTTATAGTAAGAGTAAATATAGATCTTATGTGTAGAAAATGGAGGGCAAAGGAAAATAAGCTCTAGAGTGATGGTACATGAACAACTACCTATCAATATAAATAACTGATAAAGGACAACACGTACTTACAAGAACAATCCAGAGCTAAAAAAATTCATTGGCATTGGATATATTCTACACTAATGTAACCATTCATACATATCAGATAATTTGGAGCGAACAATTGATAAGCAAGCTATCATGCATACTACTGTCACATAATGACCCAAGTATGTATGCAAGTACAGTGATACAAGACAAGAGGTACTAACAAGAGCAAAGCAGCGGGCATCATATTTGCGATATCCTGTCGTTCTTTTCAAACCAGAATTCTTCTTCGAGCAGATTTCCTGCACAAAAGATCCGTAAGGCACATGCGGAAAAGTAGAAGTTCAAATTGTCATGTGAATTCATAGATAGTACCTCATCCTGGGAACAAGACCAGTGCATAACAAGCTTTTTCCATTCAATGTCTTCTAAATTTAGCGCAGGAGACTTCACCAGAAATTCTTTATAGACTTGCCATCGAAGTGTGATTTCCTCAGGTAACACTGATACTGCTGCAATGCTTCCTTGAAAAGCACAAGCAAGCTTTGCTCATCATGACTATCCAGATTGACCCTCGCCTACTTACAACAATGTAATGTAAATCATTGATGTGTTCAGTCAGCAGAAAATAGGGAAATAATAACCATGAATAATAGCACTTACACGTAAGTTGGACAGGAAGATGTGAAAATGGTGTTTGTCTTCACTATAATCTTCCCATGATGGGAATATATGCGTGTAGTCCCTAACAACATTGAAATCATTGTCTTTTAAACTAGGAATAACTGGAATGGGGTTCCAATATGCAGGAATTGGCCCTCTCTGCAGTTAGGATAGGTCTTTGGCCGGTGGACTTGCTGTACTTTTTCCTGGAGTCGGATTTTTCTGTGGTACGGCTGGTGCTATGGAAACTGAAATCGGTATACCTTTTGCTAGAGTGCAGGTCCTGTGTGGTGGGGCTAGTGCTGTGGCCAATGAAGTATGGTTACAGTCTGCTGGAGTCGGTCCTACGTTTTGTGTGACTAGTTGTACAACCAATATAAGTGGGGTGATGTCCAATTTCTCCGGCACCACCATGTTTTTCAAGGACTTTGCTGGTGATCCTTCAGGTTTGGCAATCACCCTCTTCCTTTTTGATGTCTGATGCACAAGAACAACATTTGAGTGAAAAAACATGGTATGATGACAGATGGAATATGTATTGATAATTGATGGGCATGGCATCTCGACATATATGATGAGTAAACTAAGCAGATGGCGGTGCAACAAAGTAGAAGAAATGCAAGACAACATATGAAGATACGTGCAATCAATAAAACCTTGCCAAATTAGAACAGGCACCTTGATGGGTGAATAGGATAGACCATCTGCCTTTGACTCCTCACGGTTAGAATAGTCATTAGGATCATATTCTGAATAAGAATCAACAGGTGGGGAGCGTATGAGTTTCGTTGCATCTAGAATGGCACTCAATGCCTTGGTGCCAATTTTGTAAGTCATTGCAGTGTTTAGCTTCAAGAGCGGACTGCTGCTAGTGCGACACAAAGCAGCTACATAGATCATAGTGTAGATATAACGGGAAAACCGTAAGCATTAGAGTAAAATCAGCGAAGTGGAAATTGCTGGAATATATGTGCTAGTACTGCCGGTATGGCTAGAAAGGCTTCGGATACCAGCTCTCTTCAACTGAAGGTGCGGTACTGTTAATATCAGTGTAACTCTCAAAGGCGACACAACTCCCCGAATTTCCTTGCTATTCTTATAGGATTCGAGTGGGCAGGCCACTACAAATCCTATTCCTATGTTTACAAAATCCTACAAATCCAAGAGGCCCGAAGAGTTCAAAGTGTCCATCACAACCGACCATATAGACCTCTGCACTAAAAATGTCCCTTCTCATCTTCAATACAAGGAACATACTGTACTACTATCATACTCCATCGGTTCCAAAATATAAGTCTTTGTAGAGATTTCCACTATGGATCACATACAGATGTATCCAGATACATTTTAGAGTGTAGATTCACTCATTTTGCTCCATATACAAAATATAAAGATACTATGGTGGAATCTATACAAAGATTTGTATTGAGGAACGGAGAGAGTACTTATTAAAGAAGAACGGAAGAGGAACATGCTAAAGAAGAGCAAGCAGATTTTGGATAATAAAATGTTTGTTGCGCAGTGCCCACACATGATGAACCAGAGCACATTAATAAAGCAACTGCCTGCTATCTCTCTATATGTGGTGCACGTGCTTTTCGAAAGTAAAGTAGGAACATTATCTAACCAATTAAATGTTATTTGTTTTAGTAATATCAGCATCATATCAGATTCATACTTGAGCAACAAGTTTGGAATTATGAGTGGCATGTTGTTTAGCTTGATGGATTCAGGAGCAGTGCTAACCAGGTACGATGATGGTACTGAATATAAAGGCATGTCTGCATGCAAGTCATGTGACTTTTGTCATTTGGGTCAGTCGACCATTTCAGGCGGTTGGATGAAGATCCTACTTATCCTAATCCTTCTTCTTCCTCATCTCTGATTCTTCCCATACAAAACACAGCACGGGCCGCCGGCCGGACCTCCGGCCCCCACCACCTGTGTTCCTCCGCCACCCCACCCCAACCTCGCCCCCACCCGCGTCGAGTTTTCCTGGTTCGGGAGGCCCCACCACCGCCCCCCACAACCACCGTCCCCACCCGAGCCCCTTCATTGGCACCGGCGACCTCCGACGAGCTCTGAAAAATCGACTGACTGAAAGTGCAACTATCCCTAGGTGGTTTTGGTAATTCCTAACAACATATACCTCATTGAGCTAATACTATTCCAAGACAAATATTTCAGGCAAGCTCAATGAATGGCATGGCATGGATGAGGAAAGTGGATCCCTCAAAATACTAAGGATAAAAGGATTGGCTCAAGCTCAAAAGCTCAAGACTCTACATTTTATATTTTAGTGATCCAAGATCACATTGAGTCAATAGGAAAAGCCAATACTATCAAGGAGGGATGAGGTGTTGCTTGATGAGTTTCTTGCTTCAAGTGCTTAGTTATATGCTCCAAAAACCCTCAACTACTTTCTCATATCCACATATGACCTAAACCTAAAGTAAAACTCGGCCCTACTTCTTTCTATCTGGCGCCACCGAGTTCAGATGTCATAGCCACTGCCACAAACCTAGGCAAATCGGTCTCACCGATAGGGATCTCGGTCTCACCGAGATGGGATTGTAATCTCTCTGTTTGCCTTCGTAACATTTCGGTCTAACCAAAGTGAGAGATCGGTCCCACCGAGATTGCAATGTAAACTCTCGGTTTCCCTTTCGTAACATTTCGGTCCCACCGAAAACAGCGAATCGGTCCCACCGAGTTTACCTGACCAACTCTCTGGTTAGCTAATTACCAAAATCGGTCTCACCGAGTTTGTGTAATCGGTCTCACCGAGATTACGTTATGCCCTAACCCTAACCATATCAGTCCTACCAGGTTGCATATCGGTCCAACCGAAATCACTAACGGTCACTAGGTTTACTGAATCGGTCCGACCGAGTTTGTTGATTCGGTCCCACCGAGATTGGTAAATTGTGTGTAACGGTTAGATTTTGTGTGGAGGCTATATATACCCCTCCACCTCCTCTTCATTCATGGAGAGAGCGATCAGAACAAACCTACACTTCCAACTTACCATTTCTGAGAGAGAACTACCTACTCATGTGTTGAGGCCAAGATATTCCATTCCTACCATATGAATCTTGATCTCTAGCCTTCCCCAAGTTGCTTTCCACTCGAATCTTCTTTCCACCAGATCCAAATCCTATGAGAGAGAGTTGAGTGTTGGGGAGACTATCACTTGAAGCACAAGAGCAAGGAGTTCATCATCAACACACCATTTGTTACTTCTTGGAGAGTGGTGTCTCCTAGATTGGCTAGGTGTCACTTGGGAGCCTCCGACAAGATTGCGGAGTTGAACCAAGGAGTTTGTAAGGGCAAGGAGATTACCTACTTCGTGAAGATCTACCGTTAGTGAGGCAAGTCCTTCGTGGGCGACGGCCATGGTGGGATAGACAAGGTTGCTTCTTCGTGGACCCTTTTGGGTGGATCCCTCCGTGGACTCGTGCAACCGTTACCCTTCGTGGGTTGAAGTCTCCATCAACATGGATGTATGATAGCACCACCTACCGGAACCACAGCTCAAAAATCACCGTGTCTCCAAATTGCATTTGAAATCTCCAAACCCTTCACTTTACATTCTTGCAAGTTGCATGCTTTAATTTCCCCTACTCATATACTCTTTGCATGCTTGATTGAATTGTGTGAAGATTGCTTGACTTGTGCTAAGATAGCTAAAATCTGCCAAAGACTAAAATTGGGAAAAGGTTAAGTTTTTAATTGGTCAAGTAGTCTAATCAACCCCCCTCTAGACATACTTCAAGGTCCTACAAGTGGTATTAGAGCTTTGTTCTCCATTTGCTTTGATTTCCATAGCTTTTGTTGGTCATAGCCTTGGTTTCACAACCTAGGAGAGTATGGCGTCTAGCGAGGGAAATTATCACCGTAGAGGTCCTTACTTTGATGGTACTAATTTTGCTAGTTGGAAGCATAAGATGAAAATGCATATTCTTAGAGATAACCCCTCCGTTTGGGCTATTGTGTGTATTGGCTTGCAAGGTGAATTCTTTGATGGGAGGGAACCAATCTATGAAGCTAGCGCGGATGAATTGAAGATGCTGCAATACAACGCTCAAGCTTGTGATATCCTCTTCAACGGATTGTGCCGCGAAGAATTCAACAAAATCATCCGTCTTGAGAATGCAAAGGAAATTTGGTATACTTTGATTGATATGCACGAAGGTACCGACTCCATCAAGGAATCCAAGTTGGATGTGCTCCGAAGTCAACTTGACAAGTTCAAACTGAAGGATGGTGAAGGTGTCGCTGAAATGTACTATAGGCTTGCTCTTATCACAAATGAGATTGCGGGCTTAGGAAGTGAAGAGATGACCGACAGATTCATCATCAAGAAGATCCTAAGAGCATTGGATGGAAAATATGATACCGTGTGCACATTGATCCAAATGATGCCTAACTACAAGAATCTCAAGCCAACGGAGGTCATTGGAAGAATTGTTGCTCATGAGATGTCACTCAAGGATAAGGAGGAACTTCACAACAAGTCAAGTGGTGCTTACAAAGCCTCATGTGAAGCCCCTACATCATCAAGTGAGAAACAAACCTTCAATGAAGAATTGAGCTTAATGGTGAAGAACTTCAACAAATTCTACAAGAGTAGAAGCAAAGAAAGAAGCTCCAAGTCAAGGTCCTACAATGACAAAAGATCTTCCAGTCGAGAGCGCAATTTCTACAATTGTGGGAGACCCAGACACTATTCCAATGAGTGTACGGGACCCTACAAAAGAAGAGAAGATTCTCCCAAGAGAAGAAGTAGAAGAGAAGAATCACCGCGAAGAGAGAGAAGGAGTAGAGATGATCGTTATGAACGAAGAACGTCCCAGAGAAGCAAATATTCGGAAAGGAAGGACAATTCATCAAAGAGCTACACAAAACGAAGACATCAAGCTCATGTTGGTGAATGGGTATCCGGTTCCGACTCTGAAAATCACTCCAAGAGAAGCTATCACTCCGACCCTGAACATACTCAAGATGTAGGTGTTTCCAGTCTAGCACTTGTGTCGACCGGCTCCTACGATATATTTGATTCACCAAATGAAGGAATTGGAAGATGCTTCATGGCTAAAGTCCCTAAGGTAACTCAACCCGAGTATGTTGATTTCAATAGTGATGAAGATGACTTGTTAGGTGATGATGATTTACTTATTGACAACTCTAGTGATGAATACTATGATGAAACGTCAATTAATCATGTTAAGCAAGATAAAACGAATGACAATGATAAGGACAAGATTGAGCTTCTAACTAAAGAACTAAACACTCCTAAGTTAGCTCATGAAACTATCTTAGGGGATCATCGAGAACTTTTGAGGACTCATGAGAAGTTACGCTTTGAAAAGCTCAATCTTGAGAAAGAGCATGAGTTCTTAAAAGAAATCAATGATGATCTTCGCAAGAAAAGTTCTTCTTACATTGCCAAGCGTTTACTCTTATCTACTTACATGCCTCAAGTCAAGTCTAGTAACAAGAACAAGAAGGATTCTTCCTCTAGTAGTAAAAATAATCATGCTAATTCCAATATTGTTGCTTCTAGTAGTTCTATTGATTCTACTAATGATTCTCTTATCCAAGTTACACTTGAGCAATAAAATAGCTTATTGAAGGGAATTATAGAGAAAGGTGTATACAAGAGCCTTGCCGGGAGTAAGCAATTCGAGGAAATTGTACGCAAGCAAGGAAGGCACCAGAAGAATCAAGGTGTTTGTTTTGAACGAAAGTTCAATGCCAATGGAGTTGAATGGGAAGAAGATCAATACACCAAGACAAAGTTTGTTCCTCAACAAGAGAAGTATGATCCTACTTCCTTCAAGGGGACACAAGCTCAAGATGATCTTCCACCACAAGACCACGAGCACAAAGGCAAGGACAAGCTTCAAGAGGAGATTGATGCATATGAAGAAGCTCCTAAGGCCTTGGTCAAGTGGGTTCCCAAGACTACGTCAAGTTCTACTTCATGAAGCACAACTACAACTCCAAGGATTCCCATCAAGATGATGTGGATCCCTAAGAAGAAGAACTAGAGAGTTCTTGAGGGTGACTCCGCCAACATTCTTCACTCATATCATTATGGCAAGGTCAAGTGCAATCAACTTCCACATCTTGCACTAGTTAAAGGAGTCACAAACCCTCATGGTGGTAAGACAAGGGGCAAGGTAACCTAATGCTTTCATGGACATCATCTTGTGTGTGCATCACTCTATGTCTATGGATATACTTGTTTGTTCCTTGTGGGACTAACCCGTGTAGGTATTGAAAGTGCAACTCACTCCAAAGGATTACTCCAAATGATCTTCATCAACATTGAGCATCCACATCTTCAACACCTACATGAAGTCATCATCGACAAAACCCAAGGTTAGTTCATCCCTCTTAGGGGGGATCTCACATCTAGGGGGAGCTTAACTCTAAGAATTGAGTCAAAGCAACTCTAATGATGTGAACACATCAATGCATTATGTAAAAGTGGTAACCCCACTTGAGCTTAAACGATGAGTATGACCTATGATCAAATGTTCTCATTTGACTCCTAAGTCAATATACTCATATATAGATGACCTAGTCATCTCAAATTGTTTTATAGATGCTAGAATTGGTTGTGCATGCTTTGCCACATATTTCATTTGCCATTTTATTGTGTGAGCATGTTGGTTGCATATTTATCTCATTCGAGGACATCCACTTGTTACTTTGATTGATTGGCTTCTTTTTCTTTTGCCAAGTGGATGAACAAGAATGCCTAAGAACCTTCTCTAGCTATCTACGCTTTTCTTGTCTCAAACTCTATTCATGCTACATTACAAAATTTGATCAAGTTAGATTCGAACCACTCTGTGTGAGGAGCACTCAGAGTCCCCGATTCGTCATGGAGTTAAACTTCCAAAACTTCTTTGTGTGTTTCGGTCTGACCGATTCTTCCATTTCGGTCATACCGAGATCACTTAGTCGATCTAGGTTTTCAATCTCGGTGCAACCGATTTGAACTTTTCGGTCTCACCGAGTTGCTGTAACTGTCAACAGTTATGCATCTCGGTGCCACCGAGTTGTTCCACTCGGTCACACCGACAGGGTCGGGCTATATATACACACGGGCAAAAATTTGGAAAACTTCTCCAAACCCCTTCGCCCGCGCATAGCTCGCTCTGCCTCCTAGGTCTCTGGATCGTCGACTTCATTGCCAGACGCCTCCACTCGCTGGTCTCCGCCGCCGTCAACGGAATTCATCCCCGCCGTTGCCGTCGTAGCAAGTTCATCGCCAAACTAGGGTATGGACTCGATCACAGTGCTATCCTCGTCCGATTCCTAGCACATTGTGTTCATTATGATTCTTGCCACGATTGAAACGCATCTATCTAGTCAAAACAATCCTTAGATTAGATGTGATTTGAAAAATTAGGGTTAGGTTTCCGCCGAAACCATCTTGGATCCACCGAGTTGAAAAACTCGGTTCCACCGATTCGGCTAAGGCCATTGCACAAGTGATTCTCGGTCTGACCGAGAATTGCAAATCGGTGTGACCGATTTTAGAACTCTGTGAAACCCTAGCAGTCTCGGTGCCACCAAACTGTGACTCGGTCTGACCGAGATCACTAGTTTAGGTTCCAAAAGCTGCTTCGGTATCACCGAGTTTGCAAATCGGTTGATCCGAAATGCTTTCTGTGGAGAACTAAAACTATGTTTTTGAGTCATTTTTTTGCAAAAATCTCTGCATTTTGTGATGCTCATCCATTCTATCTCGACTACATCTAATCACAGGGTCAGCAGTCACTGTTCGCAGCATGTCATACCAAAGTGACAGCCAGAACAGGGAAGAGGAGCAGATCCACATGAGTGAGGGCACTAGTCCCTCTAGTTCCTCAGATGATGGCAACAGGAGTACTCCTAGAAATTTGCCCAAAGCAGCCACAAGAGCGAGAAGGAAGAGAAACTCAGACTCTGAAGATGAAGACTATTTGGCAGCAGAAGATGAGGCTACTTCCAAGAAGATATTGCTCAAAAAGGAGTATGGCTCAGCTAAGACCACAAAGCCTGGACTGAACAGGAAGGTCCCTGCCAAGAGGACACCTATGCTGAAGGTCAGAGGATCAACACAAGAACCTGAGAAACCTGATCTCAAAGAGCCAGCTGCAGAAGGAAAGAAGAGGAAGGAAAGGGTTAGAAAGACCATGGCCAGAGTTGTTGGACAACCTTCCATGATGGAAGAGGAGGAAGAAGAGGTTGCTGCACCAGCACCCAAGGCACAAAAGCTGATGGGTGATGCTATAAGGTTGGGGGAAGTTGCCTCCAAGGCCAAGTCTGCACCTAAGAGGAATACCAGGAGCATACCAGCTGTTGAGAGTAACAAGGCCCTAGTGCCTGAAGTTGTTGCTGAGGAAGAAGATGAAGGACAAGTTCTGAGGAAGCTGAAACCCAAGATTCCAGACCACAATTATGCTCATCCAGTGGCTGAGAATATGAAGCTGAGGAAGGATGCAGGGCTCAGGCAGTGGAGATTGTCTGATCCCTATGCAATCAGAAGGAGGACTGCTGTTGATTACAGGTTCCACACTAAGGAACAATAGGACTTTTATGAGACTGTGCTGTTGGACAAGAAGCCCATAGTTTGTGATATGAGGTGGGTAGACTGGAAATACATGAAGGAAAATGAGGATCACTACCCAAGAGTATTTGACAGCTTTAAGGCTTGTGGAGTTGATGAGTTTGTTGGACAGAAGTTCACAAACTGGAATGATGAGCTAGTTATGCAATTCTACTCCACAGCTCACTTTTATCCTGATGGAAGAATAGTCTGGATGTCTGAAGGTACAAGGTACCAATCAACTATTGAGGAATGGGCAAATCTGATTAATGCCCTAGAGGAGAGTGAAGATGACTTGGATGTCTACTCCAAGAAGAAGAAGGATCACAATTCAATGTCACATATGTACAAGGAGATCCCAGACAAGGCACTAGAGACTTTCAAGTTTGGGTCTGTCCATTTTCTTCTGTCAGGGCTGCCAACAATCAACTGGATCCTAATGCACACTCTATTGCCCAAGTGAGGTGACCACAACATGATCAGAGGGCATGGAATAAATTTGCTACACATATTTGATGTGCCACAAAAATTCAAGGTCATGAGCCTCATAGTTGAGACTATCAAGAGGACAACAGCAGACCAGAAGAGAAGTTGTGGGTATGCCCCACAAATCCAGGAGCTCATCAATTCCAAGATGGGCATAGGCAAATAACTGTTGGATAAGGAAGACTTTGTCATCTATCCAGATTTTGAGGACAATCTAGTTGTCATGAATGAGAATAAACCATCATCAGTGCAAGCTCAAGAGAAAAAGGAGAAAGCAAAGAAAGAGAAGGCTGCCAAGATGCCAACTTTAGAGGAGGCATCTGAGTACTTTTTGAAGAGCAAGCAGGACCAGCTTGGTTACTTAATAGCATCAACTCTGAGGATTGAGAAGGGGTTGGCCACCCTAACTCAAAACCAGGAGAGCCTGGAAAGAATCATGGAACAAAAATTCTACGACCTAGATGTGAAAGTAACTGAGATTCAGTCAGTTGTGGAGCAGCTTCAGGATGACATGCAAGAGAGGAAGGGCAGGACAACTACTGATGCATTTGCCAGAGTGCCTCAAGCTCAGAGATCAGTTGTAGAGCCTGTGACAGGCACCAGAACCACTTCATTTGCACCATCTACAGCTCCAGTGCAACCAGCTCCAGCACCAACTCCTTCAGCTCCATCCACATCAACTGAAGTCTTCGTCCAAGGAGCCATCTCTACACCACCAACTGAAGACCAAGCCTGACAGACGAAATAGTACTATGCATTTTCTAGGAACTTTTTGGTAACTTGTTGCCAAAGGGGGAGAAAAATGTATAGATCATAGGCTTCGAGAGAGAGAGAGTTTTGCTTTTGTTCTCTATTGTCTTCGTGGTTGAACTTTATTTGCTTTTTCTTGCTTGAGTTACTATGCTATTATCTGTGAGACATTGATAATCATGTGTTTGATCATAAGCTACATTTATGCTTGTTAGATGACATTATCTTGTTTATCTTTATATGACCATTCACTTTGCTTGGTGATGAGTGCATGTATTCAATCTTTATTATTTTCAGCGCTCCACCAAGGTGTATGTGACATGAAAGAGTAACCCATGAGCCTAACTCCTTGTGCATTTGCTGTCCAAAGCAAATCTTAAACTATGCACAAATTTAGGGGGAGCTCCTGCTTATCACGTACTTCTCAAAGCGATGATGTTTTTCAATCTTATTATCATTTGTCGAAGCTTTGATCTATATGTTGTCATCAATTACCAAAAAGGGGGAGATTGAAAGTGCAACTATCCCTAGGTGGTTTTGATAATTCCTAACAACATATAGCTCATTGAGCTAATACTATTCCAAGACAAATATTTCAGGAAGGCTCAACGAATGGCATGGTATGGATGAGGAAAGTGGATCCCTCAAAATACTAAGGATAAAAGGATTGGCTCAAGCTCAAAAGCTCAAGACTTTACATTTTATATTTTAGTGATCCAAGATCACATTGAGTCTATAGGAAAAGCCAATACTATCAAGGAGGGATGAGGTGTTGCTTGATGAGTTTCTTGCTTCACGTGCTTAGTGATATGCTCCAAAAACCCTCAACTACTTTCTCATATCCACATATGACCTAAACCTAAAGTAAAACTCGGCCCCACCCACTACTAGAAAAAGGGCTATAGATGGAATTGACACTAATGGCACACCAGACAAGGGGTGCGCCATTAGTATATACTAATGGCGCACCACCTTCTGATACGCCATTAGAGTTGAAACTACTAATGGCGCACCTGGCCCAAGGTGCACCATTAGTATCAATTTTTTTTTAACTAGTGCGCCTGTCCAAACATACTAATGGCGCATCCAGACACAGTGCGCCATTACTAGTTGTAACTAGTAATGGCGCACCCGTCGGAAAGTGCGCCACTAATGTTGTTTTTTTATTATATTTTTATTCCTTTTTTTGCAATACTACTAATGGCACACTGTTCAACCGTGCGCCATTATTAGTTTAAACTAGTAATGGCGCACTGTAGAACAGTGCGCCATTAGTATGTTTTTTTTACAAAACTACTAATGGCGCACCGCCAGAAGGTGCGCCATTAGTAATCTGGATTACTAATGGCGCATTTAGTGCTGGTGCGCCATTAGTAAGTGGGCAACAACAAGATATTTTGGACAGACTCTCCTACCCACACTCACTTTCTCCCCACTTCATTCTCTCCACCTCCTCCTTGTCTCGGGTGCCTCCTCTTTTTCACGTCATTTCCACCATAGATTCATTCAAATTAAGTGGTTAAATTACTTTGTTTTGATAGATAAGTAAGGGGGGAAGCTATATTTATCTTGTTCTCCCTACAACAATGTGCACATGCACTTTTTATGGCATAGCTAGATCTATGTATGTTCGTGGTGTTGCATATGTTTGTGGTATTGCATATGTGTTTGTGTTTGGAGGTGTACCGGTATTTGAAATGCGATAGTTGCCAATATTTTGCCGGAATGTTGATTCATTTCCGTTTCGGCGAGAATTTTGGCATTAAGCATTCTTTTTGGTCCTATTTTTAGGGAAAGTCATGCCAAATTTTTTCTTGGTTCTAAAATATCGTTTTGCTCTACCCCGCAGGCGACCATGGTCCGCACGATGACCGAAGGCATCGTGAATAGGTTTTTGAGGTCCGCGAAGGCCGAGATGCTTCAAAAGAACGAGACGGAGATAAGATGTCCGTGTCGAAGATGCAAGCTGAAGAGCCTTATTGCGGACCCGGATTCCAGGCAGGTGCGGGACCACCTGCTCTTGCGTGGTTTCATGGATGGCTATCGGTGGCAAGGTGATGAAGATGACTACGAAGTCGTCCATGGGGGCCGGGCAAGAAATGAGGAAGGGCAGCAAGACAACCACCGCGGCTCGGGCGGGCGAGAAGACGAAGAATCCCCAGGAGATGATCACGACGGTGATGCTGTACACAGTCATCATGTAGAAGATGTAGGACATGATGATGAGGAAGATGCCGGAGCAGACGACGGGCATGATCATGAAGATGATGATGCCGGCGGAGCAAACGATGCTGGACCATCGATGGGTTGGGTGCAGGACCCTCATATTCAAGAGCTGCTTCTCAAGCAGACGGATAACGCAAGAGCTGCCGCCCGAGAGAAAGCCAAGATGGATCAACTTGAGTTAGACGCGGTTACTCCATTGTATGAAGGATGCAGGCCCGAGGATACCCGCCTGAAAGTAACGCTCATGGCTCCGGAGATGAAGGTAAAAGAAAAAATGACCGACGCATGCTTCGACGAGAACATGTCATTCTGGCACGAACGTCTTCCCAAGGGGAACAAGTGCCCGACCAGTTTGGAGGAGGCGAAGAAAATCGTGTGTCCTCTGGATTTACCGCACGTGAAATACCATGTGTGCATGAACAATTGCATCATTTATCGGGACGAGCACGTGGAGTCTACCATATGTCCGGTGTGCAGCGTCACTCGATACAAGAAGAGGAAGAAAGCTCCTCGAAAAGTGGTGTGGTACTTTCTGATCACTCCTCGTCTACAGCGGTATTTCGCGGACCCTAAGGTAGCAAAGCTCCTGCGTTGGCACGCGGATAGGGAGGAGAAGAAGCGAGAAGATGACGCAAATGATCCGGAGATAGATAAAAAGACAAGATGCTGAGTCACCCTAAGGATGCGAGCCAGTGGCAAGCGTGGAACTTCGAAGACCCAGAATTTGGGAACGATCCAAGGAACATCATGTTGGGCGCGAGCACCGATGGAGTCAATCCGTTTGGCAGCCAGAGAAGCACACATAGCACCTGGCCTGTGTTTGTGTGGATGTACAACCTTCCCCCCTGGTTGTGCATGAAGAGGAAGTACATTCACATGAGTATGCTAATTGAAGGGCCGAAACAACCAGGGAACGACATCAATCTGTATCTAGGGCTGCTGAAAGAGGAGCTTGACACGCTGTGGAAAATGCCAGCCAATACGTGGGACGCCGCAGAGAAAGAATATTTCCTATGAGAGCCGCACTGCTCACAACGGTGCACGACTATCTCGGTTACGGATATCTCGCGGGGCAGGTAGTCCACGGATTTTCTGGATGCGTAAGGTGCATGGATGACACAACGTATCGCCAGCTAGATAGAGATCCTGGGTCTTCGAAAACCGTGTACATGGGACATCGAAGGTGGCTTCGCGACGATGACCCGTGGAGGAAACGCAAGGATTTGTTCGATGGTGAAACCGAACCCCGAAAACGCCCGTGTATGAGGAGCGGCGAGGAAATAGACAAGCTGTTGAAAAATTGGAAAGACTGCCCACTCCCGGGAAAGAAGCAAATGGCGCCAGAGCCGGGAAAGAAGCGAAAGGCGCCAGAGCCGCTGCTAAAGGTATGGAAAACGAGGTCTGTTTTCTGGGACTTGCCGTACTGGAAGATCCACCGTGTGCCTCACAGCCTTGATGTCATGCATATCACGAAGAACGTGTGCGAGAGTCTTCTTGGTACCCTGCTCAACATGCCAGAGAGGACCAAAGATGGGCCGAAAGCAAGGGCAGACTTGAAATCAATGGGCATCAGGAAGGAACTTCACGCTAATGATGATGATGATGATGATGATGATGATGATGATGATGATGATGATGATGATGATGATGATGAGGCGAAGCAGGACACAGTAAGTCGTCGCAAAGGCAAAAAGGCCAAGAACACCAGAAATGACTACCCTCCCGCGTGCTTCACTCTAAGTTAGGAGGAGATCGAGCAGTTATTCACCTGCCTCCTGGGAGTAAAACTTCCTTACGGTTACGCGGGGAAGATAAGCAGATACCTAGACCCAGCGAAGCAGAAGTTCAGTGGGATGAAGTCTCACGACTTTCACGTGCTGATGATGCAGATACTTCCAGTTGCAATCCATGGGATCATGGACGCGCACGTCCGTGAAACGCTATTTGGCCTACGCAACTTTTTCGACGTCATCTCTCGGAAGTCGATTGGCGTGAGGCAACTCAGAAGGCTACAGGAAGAGATCATGGTGATACTATGCGAGCTTGAGATGTACTTCCCACCCGCATTCTTCAGCGTTATGGTGCATCTCCTGGTCCATATAGTGGAGGATATCATCCAACTTGGGCCGATGTTCCTGCACAGCATGATGCTGTTCGAAAGGATGAATGGTGTCATCAAAGGATACGTTCGCAACATGTCACGTCCAGAGGGAAGTATAGCCAGGGGCTTTCTGACCGAAGAGTGCATCTCCTACTGCACGAATTATCTAGGCATTGAGAACCCCGTTGGTCTGCCCGTCAACAGGCACCTCGGCAGGCTTGCTGGATGGGGTCACCGTGAGGGTCGCCGCGAAATGCATGTCGACTTAGAGGGTCGACTCGCCGACTTTGAAAGAGCAAACCTAGTCGCACTACAACACATAGACGTGGTTGATCCTTGGGTGGTAGAGCACAAAACCTTTATTAAGAAGACGTACAATGACCGAGGCCAACAGAGGACGGACGGAGATATAATCAAAGAGCACAACTCATGTTTCACGCGTTGGTTCAAGCAGAAGCTTCTGTCGTACCCTTTACATGAGGATTCTTCCGCGGAAGAACAACTCATATTCGCCTTGTCACAGGGCGCCGAGCACAACCTGATGACCTATGAGGCGTACGATATGAACGGCTACACATTCTACACCGAGGCCAAGGACATGAAGAGCGATGGTTATCAGAACTCTGGGGTAACGATGGAATCCTACACCGGTAATGACAAGGACAGATACTACGGAAGGATCGAGGAGATCTGGGAGCTGAGCTACGCTGGAGAGAAGGTCCGGATGTCCCGTGTCAGATGGGCAAAGAGCGTCCTAAAAGAAGACCGGTATTTCACCACCATGGTTATACCCGAAGCCAAATCCAAGACCGCGGGCGCAAACGTCACCGCGAAAAATGAGCCATGGGTACTGGCTTCCCAAGTTGACCAATGCTTCTTCATTACCGACCCGTCAAAGCCCAGTCGTGTTGTCGTGAGGAGAGGTAAAAGGAAGATCATCGAAATGGATGGTGTAGCCAATGAGCAAGACTTCGACAAGTATGGCGACCCGAGGATCGAACATGACGACGATGATGAAGTAGCAGCATACACCACAAGAAGAAGCAGGACCACCCTACCTAAAGGACGTCCGTTCCACAGAAGAACTCCATTTGCGAAAAAGAAGGGCAAGAAGATTGTGAACAGATAGCTAGCTAAGATCGATTGTATTTAAATCGTAGACTTCATTTCTCGATTGTATTTCATGGGCACTTTTTGAACTATCATGAATATTTTTAAATTTCATGGACACTCGATCTCGATCCCCCTCCATCTCGATCGCTATCCCACCTCGCCAGATCCGGTCCCCCTCGCCGCCGAGCACCGCCCGGTCCACCGGCCGCCGCCGCCGACCCCCGCACCCTCGATTCCCCTACTCAACCGCCGCCGCCGACCCCCCCGCACCCCTCCCCTACTCAACCGCCGCCGCCGACTCCCCGCACTCCCCGCACCCTCCCCCGCTCCACCAGCATTACTATTTGATGATATTTTTTAAAAAAATATTACTGTCTTATAAAAAAAATATTACTGTTATGATTTAAACAAGTTTGAACATACTTAAACACAAATAAGTATGAAACAACATTTTAAATGCATAAAAAAAATTGTGGAGCCTGGGAATCGAACCCAGGACCTCCTAGTGTGAGAACTGGCTGCTGACCAGTCGAGCTAATAGAGGGAGCTTGATGTGGATCGGGTCAGGTGGAAGATAACCTGTTGGCTCGAGCAGAAATCAAAAAAAAATACTAATGGCGCACCAGGGCGAGGTGCGCCATTAGTATGGATGTACTTATGGCGCACCGAGGTGTGGTGCGCCATTAGTATTGTGCCGCCCCCATCCATACTTCCTCCCCGGCCCAAACCTATCCCCTCTCTCTCCCTCGCCCTCGCCCTCGATCCCCTTCCCCTCTCCTCTCCCGACGCCGCTGCCCCGCCGCCTCGACGCCGCCTCGACGCCTCGACGCCCGCCCCGCTCCTCCTCCGGCGCCTCTCCGCCCAGCCCAAGCCCAAGGCTGCTCCGCCTCCACCTCCTCCGCCTCCGCCGTCGGACGAGGGCGCCGAAGCGTGGGCCCGTCGCGCGGCCGCGCTCTCGCTGCTGGGGCTCACCGGCACCGTCGCCGCCAGCGCCTTCAGCGACCTCATCGTCCGCAGCAAAGGAGCCCCTCCACCGCCCGCAGCCAAGGAGTCGAGTCGACCACCGCCGAGGAGCCGCGTCGCCAACCGCCAGCGTGGAGTCGACCGTCGCCGAACAACCCCGCCGTACTTCCTCAAGATCTAGGGCGTTGTAGGTAAGATTCGCCAGCGCCTTCAGCGACCTCTCCGACCTCCGCAACGCCACCCTCGACCTCTCCCTCCTGGAGCTCCTCCCCGACCACCTCCCCGGAGCTCGTTCTCTGCCCACCCAAGGTACCGTCTGAATGCTCCTCCTCTGTCACTGAATTTGTTCTGAATTAGCAGCAATAGATAGCAATAGTGCAGTTAGTTTGGTGGGGTTGAAACGAGGATTGGGGTCATGGAAGGAACACAAACATGATTAAAATCAGAGAGTTGATTAATTGGCAGCAATGTGTGAGCTAATTCAGTAGGTAGTTTTGGAACAATCTTTTTGGATAAAGGGTGTTTATAACCTGAACATACACTTATTCCCCACTCATGGATAGGTGAAATGAAATGATACAGTGGTGTATCTATAGCCTAGAGATGTGATTACAACATATACGCAGTTGAAAATGAAGCAAGTCTTTGATATGAAGTAGAAATAAATAAATAAATGACAGAAAGGGTGAAAGAGCTAGGATCGACGGTGACCACCTATCTAGGAATCAAGGCCAAGGTCCAAAACTTTAAAGTGAAAACTACAAATTCACAGTGATGCGTGTGTCCAGTGCAAATGCCACACAAGTCAGATAACGATGTGGATGGGGAATACAAACAAAGGTTAAAATTGCATAGATAAGATAGAGCAGCAACAGGCCAACAACAATAGTGCAGTTAGTATATGGTGAAGTTGAAAGCATGTCAGAATGGGGGGATGGTGATTGAAGGAACACCAACATGATTAAAACCAGAAAGTTAAGTAATTGGCACATGGCAGAAGTGAGCTAAATTAAGTAGGCCATGGATAATACTCCGTCTGGTCTGCATCAAAATATAAGACACTATCATAAGCGTCTTATATTTTGATACATGGAGGGAGTAAAAGGGAGGTTTGTTGGTGCATTCAGACGGTATCTATGCCAACATAACATATATATATACTAGTCTGTTAATACTTGTTTTGAGGGTACTTTTACTTCTTCTTTCCTGAGTTTTATTAGTGTACTTTTACTGTCCTCTATAGGTGACGTGTGAACCGTTGCTTATGCCGATCGACTTACCGACTACCTATTTAATTGGTTTTCTTTTAAATCTTATAGTTCCCGTTGATTATAAACTGGCCTGCCGCGATCAATCAGTTGGTATTGATTTTGTCAGCAGACTTTGAGGTCAGTTAACCTGTCATTTTTCAACAGTACTCAACTAGTCTAAGTTACTGAGCAAAGTTATACACAGCAGTCTAAGTTAGCTAGCCAATCGATTCCATGTGGCCAGAGATACAAGATTACTCAACAACATATCCTAGCAGGTAGAGGATGTTCGCGTGCATGACAAGGCTATAGGCATGCCGCATGCCCCAGCCGTTAATTAGCACAAGCTGATCACGTCGTTGTATAACTCCTTTGTTATAGCTCAATTTGGTTCAGCTAGCTGTATCTAGGATTATCCATGCAACGAGTGGTCAAAACCAAGAAACTAAGAAAAACTGCACTTGCCAAACATCTCTATAGTTTTGCTAAAACTGAGAAAAACTGCAGTTTTTAGAAACCAAAGTATTCATTGCCCACACATTGGAATACCGAGGTTTTCAATTACCATGGTTTTGGAAAAACCGTGTTGCCAAACTAGGCCTTAGAAGTTAAGTCTTAACATGGTTTGCATTCATTTGCAATTACACTTGTTTTTGCCTCCACTTGATGGAGCCGACAGCTTCCGTTTACCTGAAACGAGTCTTCTTGTTTTGCGGTGCTCATTTTTTTCTAACTGCACTGCAGTACTTGTTCCTTTGTGCACCATAAGTAAAACTAGCTAATTTTATGAAAATGTATCATGTCACTGTCCATGACTCTCTCTTTTTAAGTCCACATTCTGTTGGTGGCTTGGTTAACTCCTAGGATTTTAGCAGTTATGTATAAAAAACATTCTGATCCAGTATTGCTTGTACTGGTTTGTCCAAAATGTTGAATGATACTGCTTGGAGATGCATATATTGTTTCACCTCTTCACATGCCAATGTATTTTCCATGTTGTGATGAAGGCCTTTTTTGCCTTGTCCACCCGAGAGGCCCTTGAGTTTGCTGGAATGTCGATTAACTTCCATTCCAGCAAATTCGGGTACTCCATATGTCCTATTTTTAGCAAAGGTCATGCGAAATTTTCCGTGAATTTTAGCATGACTTTGCTAAAAATAGGACATATGGGGTACTTGTGACTAATGCATGGGCCGGGGTACTTGTGACTAATGATGAAAGCTTAGGCTTTTAGGGTGCCTCAGCGTCGAAAAACCCTCAATGATAAAGCTTAGCTTTTAGGATGCCTCGGTGTCGAAAAACCCTAAATGATGAGACCATGATCTTGTTCCTTGACAATAACCAACTTTTCGACCAAACTTTGTTCCTATTTAGAGAGAAACATGGCCAACAACGATGAGGCCGGGGGTTCGGGCGGCAAGGCATTCTGGGAACTGTCCCAGGAGATGGAGGAACAACCTCACTTGTATGAGGACGCCGCCTTCCCCACCGATCCTGAGACCACTGATGGTACCGTCGAGGATGACCCCACTGATGCCACCACTGATGGTGCCGCCGAGGATGCCACCACTGATGATGGCGGCGCACGCACAGATGGCAGCCAACCGAAGAGGCAACGGAAGGACCGGCGCCCGACCGTGCTCCGCACCCTCAAGGAGGAAGTTACTGAAGTGGACTCCGACAGGAATCCAGCGGCGCCCGAACGAATAGTCAAGGGGTACTCGCTTCACCTCGGGTGCATTCTCCGGAGCACCGTCTCGATCAACACCGAGAACCTGAGGCATCCTGACCGAGGGAATTTGCGCAACCTCCTCTTCACGAAGCTGCACGAACGATACAAGTTCCCCACTGATTTTGAAAACACAAGCCTCAAAGGGAATAAAGTGAACAATGCTGCCCTCACGAAGATGAGAAAGGCCCTGTCTACTTGGAAAAGCAATGTGAAGAGAATGATCGAGAAAGGTGAGAGTTATGAGAAGATCAAGGAGAAAAATCCTTCGATCACCGAAGATGACTACAACGACTTCAAGATCAATTGCTCGAGCACCGCAAACTCCCAATCAAGTCAGTGGGGGAAAGAAATGCGGGAGCTGAACTTAGGGGAACACAAACTCGGTCCCGGCGGTTACAGAGTGGCGGATCCTATATGGGACAAGGGGGACGCGGAGCGTGCCGAGCAAGGCCTACCGCCCCGCTTCAAGAAATACAGCAGTAACAAGCAGACCAGGAACTATGTCAGGGCCCGGTACAAGGAGGACCCGATAACAAAGGATCTTACCACGGATCCGAAGACCAGGGCACTTGAGCTTGTTCTGGTAAGGAATACACCCCCGCATAATTAGCTCCATATGGTTGCATTCTAATTAATGAAGCCAAATTTCTAAATGGTTCAAATTCCTTCCGCAGGTGACTGAAAGCAGTAGCGCGGGGTCGACTAAGAGCAACCCTTGGGAGACCACTCTAAATAGGGCGTTCAATGTAATGAAGAACAAGGATAAGCTCAGTAAGCCAACGTCAGCTGGTCGTGTGGCCGGCAAAGGCTTGTCCACAAAATGGGGGTCATACTATACCGCTGGTGTGTGGAAGGAGAAAAGACCAGCTTGGAAAGCCAGGCGCGCGAGGTTCAAGAACTCAAGGCACAGGTGGCGCGGATTCCGGAGATTGTCCAAGAGCAAGTGCAATAACAACTCGGAGCGACGATCATCGCCATTGTGCCTACCTTGATCCAGGGGTTGAGTGCGTGGATTGCGGGCGGCCAACAGGGGCCGCCCCCGATTCCTAGCTTCACGGCCAGCAACTCGCAGAATGCGATGGCGGGGCCATTGGTGTCTCCGGCGGAGGCGGCATTGGTGTCTCCGCCGCCGCCACGGGAGCTTAATGCACCCGGGTGTACACCGGCCGGCACCTCTGCAGCAAGCGGCCCCTCCGTCAACTGCACGCCCGCCGTTGGCGGTGCCTCGACATTAGCCGAGCTCGACGCCATCATCACGGTAACTAATTAATCCTCTCTCGGACGAGGACTTCATCTCCTTGCCTTTGACTGGGCATCCCTGACGCCCTACATGTTTTCGCAGGGCCCGCTAACGTTCCGTGCACTCTCCTGCACTTCGTGAACAACGAGTTGGTCGATGTCGCCAAGGGCAAAATCGTTCAACCATGCAACCCCTTGTTCCACGGTACCCATATGCCACCCAACTTGTTTAGGGTTGAACTGGTTCGGGTGCTGCCAGGCTGCGACGAGTTGTTACCTCCGATTCGACCCGTCGGGGCCGACGATGATGACGTGATGACCCTCAGCGCCTACCTGAGCTAGCCCCTGCTTTGGCCGAAGAGCCAGATTCGTTTGGGGGCAGGGGACACCACCCCAAAGACAACACCACCAGTCGTGCCGGCGCCAAGTCGGCCCCATGGCAAGACCGCCGCTACGGTGCCGGACATCCCTATGCCACTGGATCCAAACATGCATATGGCACAGGATCAGAACGACGACGACGACGATACATTTGGCAACGTCGATCAGTACTTTGCCGAACATGGGTACGATGGCGACTTCATGGGGCCTCCTTCTCAAGAACCCAACCCAACAAAAGACGTGCGCGATCTAGCTGGTACCGCGGAGAAGCCAAGTTGCCACAGGCGTCGTCTGCCGTTCAGCTCTTAGGAGACGCCTCCAGCTGCCGACTTCACCGAGCCTCAGATAGGCGAGGTGTGAAATATTATCAGCCCAAACACACTCAAGAAGGCGGTCTGTGAGCAGAACTTGGTCCCATTACAGGAGAAAAAGAAGGCACGCGAAAGAAAGACTAACAAGGGTGCGAGCCAGCCGGCACGGAGTACGATCCGTGCTCAGGACGAGCCACCTTCACCTGAGGATATCTCGAGGAGGGTGCATGTGGCGGGTAGGGCGATGCTACCGACAAATATGCTCAATGTTGCAACCGGTGCTATGCAGAGTCTGCATGACAGTGTTCTTTCTTTGGAGAAGCGGCGTCTCAGAGAGAAGGATGTGGCATACCCGGTTTTCGCGGCCAAGGTGCCAGAGGGCAAGGGCTTTGTGGATAACTCCATCGGGCGTATGATCGTCCTGTGGTTTGATGACATCCACGCTATGATGAACCTTCATCCGCTGCACTACACCTTCGTTCGGCTATTTTCCCTGAGTATGGAGATGCGAATCATTCGCGACAAGACCCCGGACATCGTGATAGTTGACCCCTTCTACATGCGTGCCAAGATCTTGGGTAGCGCTAGGGACCGGCAAGTCGCGAGTTCTTACCTCGAAGGCGTCATTATGGCAAACCAAGATAAGGATAACTTCCTCGTGCCTTACTTTCCTGAGTAAGTCCTCCCCTCAACCGGCCTGTAACATATGAATTCTTAGATTTCGATCATTTTTCTTTTAACATTCCGTGTTTTCTGCAGTGACACACATTGCACGCTCATCCTCCTAAGCCCCAAATATTCCATGGCCACGTATTTCGACCCGGACCGTCAGTCGAACGTAGACTACACAAATGTCAAGAAGGTTCTTGATGATGTTCTCCCCGGCTATGCCAAATCTGGAGGCACCTTCACCAGGCCTATTCGTATGTACGGCAAGCACGTGTTCTCCCACAATACGATGTTCTGCTACGTCAAGCAGCCGCCTGGCGGTCACAAGGGTGCCTACTACACCATCCATCACATGCGGGCGATCGTACGGGACCATCATCAACTTCTGCTACCGAGTAAACTCAAAGATTGGGCCGCGAGCATGTCGGAAATCCAGGACGTGGACATCAGACAAGAATTCTTTCGCATCCAATCGGAGTTTGCGGAAATCATCCATCAAGATGTCCTTCGTACCTCGGGGCAGTTCTACCTCAGAAATCAACCGTCTAACAGTGACATCGACACAATGCTACAAATGCAGGCTGACAATGCCCGTTCTTTCATGACTCCCACGATAGACGGCGGCTTCATCCACGCTCCGGTCCCTTGAGTCGAGTCGAAAGCAGTGATGCTGTGTCTAGTTCTGAAACATCGATTGGCTCATGTTGTAATTAAACTTTAATGAACTTGTAGTATGTCTCTTTGGTTTCGAGAGTCGTTCAACTTAGATGTAATCGGTGCTATTAATGTCTTGCTTTTCTCTTCCGATCGTTCTGTTGCATACTTATATATTGCTTATGTATTGTCTGTGAATTGGTACTAACGTTTCGTTTGGCTAGTGCATAGCGATGCCGTCGTATGTCGTGTACAAGGGTAAGGTTTCCGGAGTCTACGACGACTGGGAGGAGTGTCGGAGACAGGTTCACCGATTCAGCGGTAACAGTTACAAAGGGTACACCACTAGGGCTGAGGCCGAATCTAGATACGCCCGCTATCTAGCGGGAGAGGGGAGGGAGCGTTGGAGGAACTGGATGAAGACGAGTTTCATCGTGATGATGCTCATCGTGATGATCGCAGCTCTCTTCTATGTGATGGTAGTTTAGATGATCGATATCGACTTGTAATGTGAAGACAAACTCACTACTCGCTGTCTCGAGACTTGTAATATAATGTTCTATCTTTGTTCGGTCTTTTCAATTCGGAGACTAATATGATGAATTTTATTCAGAGACTAATATGATGAATTGTATTCAGAGACTAATCTTCTATTGTATTCGATGAATCTGTTGTTGATGTGTGCTGTCTATATTTTGTCCAATTATACATTTTGTAACCTGTGCAAAAAACAGAAAATTAAAAAATCAAAAAAAACCTAATATTCATACTAATGGCACATCACATCACAGTGCGCCATTAGTATGCCAAAGGATACTAATGGCGCATCATTAAACAGTGCGGCATTAGTATGCCGAAGTTACTAATGGCGCATCTTGTTGTTGTGCGCCATTAGTATGCCAAAGCACCTGGGTATACATGGCCCCCTGGGAGGCATACTAATGGCGCACTGTTGTATATACTAATGGCGCATCCAGTGGTGCGCCATTAGTATACCAGATACTAATGGCGCACCAGTGGTGCGCCATTAGTAAAATATACTAATGGAGTGGCACTAATGGCGCACCACTAATGCGCCATTAATGGCCAAATTAGGTGCGCCATTAGTAGGCCTTTTCCTAGTAGTGACTGATTCTTTCTATCCGGCGCCACAGAGTTCATATGTTATAGCCACTGCCACAAACCCTAGGCAAATCGGTCTCATCGATAGGGATCTCGGTCTCACCGAGATGGGATTGTAATCTCTCTGTTTCCCTTCGTAACGTTTCAGTCTAACCGAAGTGAGCGATCGGTCCCACCGAGATTGCAATGTAAACTCTCCGTTTCCCTTTTGTAACATTTCGGTCCCACCGAAAAGAGCGAATCGGTCCCACCGAGTTTACCTCACCAACTCTCTGGTTAGCTAATTACCAAAATCGGTCTCACCGAGTTTGTGTAATCGGTCTCACCGAGATTACGTTATGCCCTAACCCTAACCATATCGGTCCTACCGAGTTGCATGTCGGTCCCACCGAAATCACTAAAGGTCACTAGGTTTACTGAATTGGTCCGACCGAGTTCGTTGATTCGGTCCCACCGAGATTGGTAAATTGTGTGTAACGGTTATATTTTGTGTGGAGGCTATATATACCCCTCCACCTCCTCTTCATTCGTGGAGAGAGCCATCAGAACAAACCTACACTTACAACTTCTCATTTCTGAGAGAGAACTACCTACTCATGTGTTGAGGCCACAATATTCCATTCCTACCATATGAATCTTGATCTCTAGCCTTCCCCAAGTTGCTTTCCACTCAAATCTTGTTTCCACCAGATCCAAATCCTATGAGAGAGAGTTGAGTGTTGGGGAGACTATCATTTGAAGCACAAGAGCAAGGAGTTCATCATCAACACACCATTTGTTACTTCTTGGAGAGTGGTGTCTCCTAGATTGGCTAGGTGTCACTTGGGAGCCTCCGACAAGATTGTGGAGTTGAACCAAGGGGTTTGTAAGGGCAAGGAGATCGCCTACTTCGTGTCGCACAACCGTTACCCTTCGTGGATTGAAGTCTCCATCAACGTGGATGTACGATAGCACCACCTATCTGAACCCTTCCCTTTACATTCTTGCAAGTTGCATGCTTGAATTTCCGCTGTTCTTATACTCTTTGCATGCTTGCTTGAATTGTGTGAAGATTTCTTGACTTGTGCTAAGATTGCTAAAATCTGCCAAAGACTAAAATTGGGAAAAGGTTAAGTTTTTAATTAGTCAAGTAGTCTAATCACCCCCCCTCTAGACATACTTCAAGGTCCTACACTGAACCAATTTTTAAATTTAGTCTACTCTGATTTAACTAGTGTGGAATATAAAAGGGGAAAACCATAAGCATTGGGAGTATAGTGTTGAGCGTGCCATGGCGGATCTGAAGGTGCAAACCGGACAAAGGCAACTTCGCAACCAATATTTGCTTTCAACTAGCAAGTAAGTGATGTACTAGAAATCAGAGTAAAGCAGTGGCGATCTATTTTCTTGTTGTGGTAAATAAGTTGAGCAGATACGAAAGAGTACCGCCTCTGGTGTGGTGCCGTGTATGCATCTACTGAGAATTTGATGGTGCTGCGGTAGCGATGGCTGTCAGTGGCTTGGAAGCAGATCTAGGAGGGTGGACGGTGGCGGTGGGGCATGGTGGACGAGACGGTCGTAGGAGCGGCGCCGGCAAGGTGGACGACGGCGGGGATGAAGCGAGAGGACGGGATGCAAGGATCCCGATCCGAAGCCGTGGATGAGAGAGGTCGATCTCTTGTAATGGACGACGGCGTAGGGGTATCAGCTCTGGCATGGTGGAGGAGGACAGCAGTGGATGGGGTGGTGGACGGAAGAGGCTGGGGTGGAGAGGGTGTTTTGGCGCCCACGGTGTACGAATGGGGAAATGGAGGTAGAGAGGAAGGGGGGAACCATGTCTTTAGGGCGTGCTTGTCTCAAATGCAAGGAAATTTACAAACTTAGCCCCTACTACGTCTTGAGCTTGCGTTGGTTTTCCTCAAAGAGGAGAGGGTGATGCAGCAATAGTAGCGTAAGTATTTCCCTCAGTTTTTGAGAACCAAGGTATCAATCCAGTAGGAGTCTCGTCAACAAGTCCCATGAAGCTACACAAACAAATAAAGAACTCGCAACCAACGCGATAAAGGGGTTGTCAATCCCTTCACGACCACTTGCGAAAGTGAGATTTTATAGAGATAGTATGCTAAGATAAATATATTTTTGGTATTTTATAATATAGATGCAGAAAATAAAGATGCAAATAAAAGTAGATTGGAAGAAAATATGATAAGAGATAGACCCGGGGGCCATGGGTTTCACTAGAGGCTTCTCTCGAGAGCATAAGTATTACGGTGGGTCAACAATTTACTGTCGAGCAATTGATAGAAAAGCGAATAATTATGACGTTATCTAGGCATGATCATGTATATAGGCATCACGTCAATAACAAGTAGACCGACTCTTGCCTGCATCTACTACTATTACTCCACACATCGACCGCTATCCAGCATGCATCTAGAGTATCAAGTTCATAATAACAGAGTAACGCATTAAACAAGATGACATGATGTAGAGGGATAAACTCAAGCAATATGACATAAGCCCCACCTTGTTATCCTCGATGGCAACAATACAATACGTCCCTTGCAACCCTTTCTATCACTGGGTAAGGACACCGCAAGATTGAACCCAAAGCTAAGCACTTCTCCCATGGCAAGAAAGATCAATCTAGTAGGCCAAACCAAACTGATAATTCGAAGAGACTTGCAAAGATAACTCAATCATACATATTCATAGATAAACTTGAACATAAACCCACAATTCATCGGATCTTCACAAACACACCGCAAAAAGAGTTTACATCGAAAAGATCTCCACAAGAGAGGGGGAGACCATTGTATTGAGATCCAAAAAGAGAGAAGAGGCCATCTAGATAATAACTATGGACCCGTAGGTCTGTGGTAAACTACTCACAACTCATCGGAAGGGCAAGGATGTTGATGTAGAAGCCCTCCATGGTCGATTCCCCCTCCGGCAGAGTGTCGGTGAAGGCTCCAAGATGAGATCTCGCGGATACAGAAGGTTACGGTGGTGGAAGTTGTGTTTTGTCCTACCCCTGGATGTTTTCGGGGTACATAGGCTTATGTAGGAGGAATAAGTACGTC